>NC_139254.1:39422136-39517845 GCF_977018435.1 Lepisma saccharinum
CCTATTATGAGTTTGATGCTACAAATTCATTCTCCAGTATACAATATGACATGCCAGATTTTGTGGTGGTACTGTTTCAGACTGGAAGACACAATAATCAAGAAAAAATTCAAGTAAATTTGATAACTGCAACATCAAAAACATATATCTTAAAAATGGCAGAAATGAGGTATTTCCTGGAGAAAATTATAATTTAGACATTTCCAAGAATGATTTCCTCAAATTATATGAAGCATTTACAGCATGCAAAAGGGTCACTACTGGCAATACAGACATGTATTACACACCAGATGAATTCAAAATACAGAGACCCATGTTTGTCATCAACACTTCAAAAAGGAAACAAGTTGTGGTTAATGACAGGACAAATATTAAAATTACCTGTGAATTCCATGATACACTCCCTGATGACACCATATGTAGTGTTATTCTTATAGGGGAAAAATCATATGTTTATGATGTAAGAAATGAGAGAGTCACTGAGCAATTCTAGAAGGCCTCTGCATATTACATTGTTTTAATATTAGATAAACAAATTGAACCTGGTATCCAATTGAACTTAAACCGGAAGTAAATATGTGTGGGTGGGTGTGGGTTTTATGAGGATCTTGGCTTAATTTCAAGTGTATCCAAAACAATATCAAGAAGGGCATATTTTTAACAAGCTTATGGACAAAAATCTGGCTGATGCAACTTTTGTAAGTGTGGGCAAATCAATCTGAGGGGGCTCTTCATTTCACAGGAAATTCCCGAGGGCGTTTTTACAAAAATCTTGGGTTAGACAGGGTTCCACACTTGAACAAAAAACTCATATGGGCATGTTTAGCTTGTTTTAAGTGTAGCCAAATCTGCCTGAGGGGGCTCTTCATTTCTCGGGTTTATAATAGCATCAATTACACTACTTCCTTACATAGCACTTTGCAAAGTTTTGTTATATTTCATTTGCATAAACTTTTCGAAATTTATGTCCTTTTGTGTTCAAAGTTGAAAGCGATTTACTCCAGGTGTACCACGAGTGCTGTGTTTCCAACCTCACAAAAGTTTATCTGATTCCAATTTGAACATGCCGAATCGCAAGTAATATCTTAAATTATTCCTCATACTTGAGTTTTCCGTATTGTTCTCTATTAATATGTTGAACAATTTAAGTTTCTGACTTAATATTATTAAATATAATCTAAATCTTTCAACACAGAATTTCTCTCCTAGCGGAGAACATGCAGTAAAGTTGGCTACTCTCTGTTCGATATCAAGAGTCATGTTGCCTAATTAACGATTTCTGGACTTAGAAAACTTTCAGGCAGTCAAGCAACTTTTGGAGAAGTGTACATAATTTTATATTGTTTCTTGTGTGCTTTTCTTTAATCATTGCATTTTCAATTACAACGTCCCACATTGCCTTGTTTTTGTGGCTTTGAGACGCAATTTTGTTCGCATAATATTTTTGTTTAGCATTTCTTATTTGTTTTTATAGTAATTTATGTAAAATTTGTTTACCGATTTACTTATGGGAGTGCGTTGACTTTGACTTTTTAGGATTATTTTATTTTACCATACTGTTTTACTTATTGTGTTAGCCATTACTTTCTAATTCCATTTCTAGTTTTTAGTTTTGTTTTTAGTAAAGCTGTGTCAAAAATATTATGTAATGTATTTGTAGAAAATGTGATCTTTACATCACAGTCTATTTCAGTTATAATATTATATGAGATATCACCGTGATGGACATTGTCAATTGCAGTTTCGGAATTAACTGTTATTCTTGTAAGTTTTGTAATTATGTATTTAAAATTATAGGACAAAGTTAGTGTCAACATACGGTTTTTATCAGAGCATTGCTTTAAAAAATCAACATTGAAATCTCCACAATTTAATACTTTTTCTCATGAATATTTGGTATGTTATTCAGCACATTTGCAAGACGTGTAAGAAATATTTCTCAAGACCCTAGTTGGCTCCGATAAACATAAAGTATGACATGATTTAAATTATCTATTGTAACAGCAGCACATTCAAAATCTAATTCCGATAACTCTTTACACCGTTTGTTAAATTGTCCAGCTTGTGTCAGCAGAGAACTTTTATTAAAATTACAGAACCATCTCGTTTTCATATCTTTCTGCAAAAACTACTATTTATTTTATAGTTACTAGTATTTAAAAAGTTTCATATTTTCGCTGTTTAGCCAATTTTCTGTCAAATATGTCACATCTCGTTCCGGTTCGATCGTGCTGATCAATACGTCAAGTTGTGTTGCTCTGGGGGGAGGGGGGTTAGGCTCTGCATGTTTTGCATGAGAAATATAAATATATTATGGGTGCTTACTTGCTGTCCCGTTGGGGTCAACGATCTCCCGCTCCCCATCTCTCACTTGGAACCACCCACTCCAGCCATTACCGGGTTCACTTTCCCTTCCTCCCCTTAAGTTTTTCACTTACTCGAAGGTCACGGACATTGAATCTTCTTTCAGGAACGACACCTGGGGCAAATTCTTTGGAATCCTGCACAATCTGGAGTCCAGCTTTGTCCCTCTCATAGAAAATACACTCTTGCAACGTGTACACCGATCCATGTACGGCGAGTTTGTCGTTTCGCTGGTGAGCGACGCATCCATCTTTTCTTGCCTGCACCAAATGAGTTTTCAACTTTTTCCTCGTTTCTTGCACACCGTCCGAATTATGCTCCGATACCGCCACAACAATCGCTTTGAGTTAGGTCGATTTCCTGAGGATCTCTTGTCGCTTTTTATACGAGTTGAGACGCACGACAATCGGCCTCCTCACACGCAATCTGCCCATTCTGGGAGCTCTCTCCACTATATCTGGAGAAATATTCACGTCACATCCGTCTTGTTCTCGATGAGAATAATCACCTTTTCTTCCGATTCTTCAATTCTTTCATTTCTTTCCTTGTTTTCTTCCAGGCCGTAAAATATCATATTGTTTCTCTTAGACTGTCCTCCTCTGAGGTCTTGCCGTCTAAGGCACCTTGCTTTGGACGGCGGCTGCGGGACGACATAAGTTCGATCCTAGGTTCAGTCTCCTTGAATATTCGACTTGTGTATAGGGCCGGTGGCAACCCACCATCGTGAGGAAATTGGGAAGCTCCGAGTGAGTGAGCGAAAGTCGGCCGCGCAGACCTGCAAGGCTGGAGATATGTATACGTCGGGCTAACCACCCGTCTATCCCAGCACTGGTTGATGATCTCCACGCAGCAAATAGGTGACGAGGAAAGTGTGGAAGGGAGACCGATAGCCGGCAGGTAAGCAAATGTCCCAATGTTCGGGCTGTAGCACTAACTTTTAACTTTCTTACTTTACAGCCCTTCCAGGTAGACAACCTTCTCGCGCAAGGACAGGTTGTCTTTCGTCAGTTGCTCTACGTCTCTTCTTGCCTCGACCACTTGATTTTCGAGAGCGGAGATTTTTCCAATCGCGTTTTTTGTTCCATCCGGAAATTTCTTCCTTCATGTACGACTGCCCATTCTTCAGGTCACGCAGCATCTTCAAGACGTCGTCCATCTCGAGGGCTGGGATTGCTTCAATCCCCTGTGCCAGGAGCAAAATTATTATTAAGACTACACTTATGAAACAACACCTCCCACTGAAATGATATGTCGATACATTTCCACCTGTAACACAGGAAAGTATGTAGAAGCAGCATATGGAGGCTCTCCATTGTTCCGTACCGATACTCATTTGACAACGTCGGGTTTGGGAGTGCGAAACCAATACTATTGTATAGAAATGAGATCTGGGTAACGAAATGAAAGGACCTAAGTAGGATAAAAACTGTAAAAACGCAAGAGCTACCGAAAAATACTACGAAAGACATGAATAGATAGACTAAGAAATGGAAGGATAAAAGTAGAGCTGGAAAAAACTTCAATTGAAAACCATCTTATCAAAGGACACATGAAATAGTTTGGCAACGTAACCAGAATGGAAGAGGCCAAGCAGGTTTGGAGGAAGAACCAGAAGGAAGGAGGCCCACAGGGCAGACCAAAGAAGACATAAGAAGATATGATGGAATAATTTAGAAGAAAGAAAGGAAATTGGATTGGATTGAGTTGGTGTTTTAAGTCCACTTAAGCACAGTATGGCTAATCGGAACTGGACCTACAGTTTAAAGTGGGATCCGAACCACTATGTGCCTCCACCGGGTACCGAACCCAGGACCCCTTGATTACAAGGCGAGGACGCTACCACTGCACCATCGGGTAGGTGAAAGAAAGACACTCCAAGAACTAAAGATGGAAACAGTGGATTTAGGGATCCCGATGCTGTAATGGCATAAGAGGTAGAGAAACAAATAAGAGGAAGTTGTTTTTCGTATTGTTGGTGAGGTTAGAAAGTGGTTACCTTTGTTTCTGTGTTTTCCATTGTTTTGTTATCCGTAATTTCGATCGTTTTAAGTACAAATTCTTTGGTTCCAAAAAAAAAAGAGCAGAAATTGTTAACTTTACTGTACTTGACATCACCGCCCACGTATTCATCGTGGTCTTGATGAAATACACAGACGAGGTAGGTTTTTACGAAAAGCAGCTGCATGGTAAACTTGCAATAGTTTCGAGCCAGATAGAGGGAGTCGATGCTCCTGTGTCGTTCCTTAATGAAAAAAATAGCAATATCGTTTAGATTTTCAAAAACTATGTCGTCGAACACCACAAAGGAATGTTCGAGACAAATGGTTCAGAAGTTTCTCTTCGATGGGAAGTAAATTCTCATCAGTTGTTGATACTTCGGCTGCTCTAAACTTTTGGACAACATCATACAGGTGCCTCTTATTCTTTATATATCCAGAAAGGTGCGAGCATGAAATTGTCCACAAATCCACAAATACTTAATCTTTCCACAGTCGAAAGAACCTACAAAGAAGCGTCAAATGTTCTCAGGTAGCAACTCTCCGTTCTTTCGAAATTCCGTATCAGCTAAGTGTAGACAATGCTAACGCGATAAAGTATCTGCGTAAGTAGTAGCGCGAGTCGGCTCCACCAATGAACAGTGAGATAAACGTTATTGCGTAATGGGCGAATGGAGTTAATCGATTTCTCTACTTCGCTCTGGAAGCGTTGCAACGCGACAATGCCATACGCACATGGCAAACGGAGAGTATTTTTGTCTCCAGGTCCGTACCCTTCGTTTAAGAACTTTTCATGGAAATATTAAAGATAAAACTGGAAGTGCAAATTTTAACAAGCCATGCACTTAGCGTTCGTACTAAGATCTGGACCGTACGCCCGCACATGCCATGAAATGTCCGTACATGTACCGCTAGGACCGTACGGTTGGCAACGCTGCTCTTTCACCACTAAATTTCCTTCCTCCTCATCCTCAGCCGCTATGCACGGCCTTGCCCTACAATTAGCTGGGATAGGGTATAGTTTGATGTTATGTGTCAGGGAGACGCTTCACTACGTTTCACGCAGTCATAGAATCATTTTTTCGGCGTTGATCCAGCTATTTGACAACCAGCTTATTGTTGTTTCTAAGCAACACTTTCTCGACAAGGTAGGTGTTGGATTATTTACGCTTTCCGAGTTCATCCTTGTAAAAACACCCCCTCAAAACTTTGTTGCGGTTGCCCTTTATTATAAAGGTTTGTCTGTGTTAAGTTTCGGGTTCTTTCAGTTCTTCAATTACACAAGAAATGGAGTCAGGAATAAAACAGTATTAGCAACACGAACGTAAATGTATAATTTAGGAACACAGTAACATAATCAGCACAATAACTTACATTGTGATATGAAGATACAAAGTTGCGTCGCATAGGACGGCTATATCATATTGGACATGTTTGACAGGATGAACGCACAGACTAAACACCAACAACATTTAATAATCAGGTCTGGCGTTCGAGTTCAATCAGCATACGACACTCTCCCCCCCTTAGGTTGAAGAGACTCCCGTTTCATGTAGTTTGCCCATATCGGTCAGGCGGTCGTCTTGGTCTTTGTGATCTCCTAACCGGTTGATTGTCGCAGGCCGCATTCGGAGGTACCACTGGATCCTGATAAGCAGGCACTGGGAGATAATCTTCCTCTCCAACAAGCACTGGCTTTTTTCGGACAAGGACGTCTTTTCCGACCTTGTCGGGATACTTCTTGATCTTCGAGAGATGAACAACAATCTTGTCATTGTCCACAATCACCTTCGCCATCTTCCGGCCCATCAATTTAACAATTTCTCCGATTTTGTATTTGGATCCATGGCTGAATTGTTTCTTGCGTTGTTCAACAAGCACCTTTTCCCCCGGCATAAACGGAACGGGACTAATAGGCTGATTGTCGAAACCATTTGGTGCGTCAAAAGCGGAAATGTCCGTTCTTGGCCGAAACTTGAGCAAACGTTCTGCTGGACTACATCCGTGCACCGGAGTATTCCTTAATCTGCCTAAAAGCTCAAGAACGAACTTGTCCATCTCTCTCTACGTGATGTATGAACGATTCGAAAAGTTCTTTTGTAGTAAATTCTTCACCACCCCAACATTCCTTTCAGCTAGACCATTTGATTGAGGGGTGTACGGAGCTGAGTGAAGAAGCTTGATGTTCTTCTTTGAGCAATAAGAATTGAAGTCTGAAGATGCAAACGGTTGGCCATTATCTGTAACATATGTTTTCGGATATCCAAAGCATGAGGAAAATTCCTCTAAGTAACCAATCATGGTGTCATATCGCATATTCTTCACTCTCCACACAGATATCCAATGAGAGTAAGCGTCAACTAGCAACAAGAAATCCATGTCTGAGAAATGGAAGAAATCAAGATGAACACGCTCAAAAGGCTGCGATGCAATAGGCCACGTTTCGAATGCGGTACCTGGTACATTGGGCCTGTTATTGTATCGCAAACATGTGTCACACGAAGATGTAACCCTTTCAATATCTTCATTCATCGTGTTCCAGAAGAACGATGAACGAGCTATTTCCTTCATTTTGCATGTTCCCTGGTGGAATTTGTGTAATAGAGACAGGACACTTTGTATACAAGATTCAGGTACAACTAGTCTTTCGCCCACGAAAATACATCCCTTCTGTATGTGGACATCATATCGCCTGTCGAATATTTTCCTGATAGGATGACTTTTTGTTCTCCCTATGGATTGTGGCCATCTCCTTTGAACATATTCGAAGACTTTAGAAAGCTCAGGATCACGTTGTGATTCTAGCGAAATGCGCGACAACACCGAAGATTCAATAAGATTAAGGACAACTGGCTCAGCTGTCAACTGACATGCGAAATCATCATGATAATCATGAACTGGATCATCTGCAACACAAATTCTAGATAGAGCATCAGCCAACTCAACATGCGGCGTGTAAACAGTTCTGAAGTCATATTCTTCCAATACTAACTTCCATCTGTTGATTCTGCTGATGGCTAAAGCAGGCAAGTTACTTCTAGGATCCAACAGGTGAGATAAAGGTTTCGAGTCTGTGAACGCGACAAAATGTCGTCCAATAAGATACTTGTGAAAGTATTTGACTCCACGGACTAATGCAAGTGATTCCCTTTCCAATTGAGTGTAGTTCCTTTCCGCTGCGGATAAAGTACCGGCCATACACATGATAGGCTTTAGAACTCCGTTTATCTTGTGCATTATGGCTGCTCCCGTAGCGGTAGGAGATGAATCCGACATGAGGTATAAGTCTTTATCAGGATCATATACTGTGCGTACTAAGTCCTTAGATAGCAGATCCTTGACATCCTGGAATTCCTTCTGACGAACATCTGTCCATGACCAGCGCACCCCATTCTTCAACAAATCATATAAATTGGCAACACAGTCAACTAGGTTTGGCAGGTACGAAGCGTAATACGTGACCATACCGAGAAATGACTTCAATTCGCCAACATTAGTGGGTGGCTTACATTGAATTATCTTATCAATGTTTTCTTTCAGAGGACGAATTCCCTCCTGTGAAAGAGAGTGTCCCAGATACTTCACATTTTGTACAAAGAACACAGACTTTTGTTCATTTATGCGGACGCCATAATCGGAGAAAAGATTTAGCACCTTTCGTGCGTTATCATAGCACTCGTCAAGAGTAACTCCTCCCACTAAAATGTCGTCTTGGAAAATGGAAACCTTGTCTACACCCATCAATATCTGCTCCATCGTGGCTTGAAAAATTGCACTGGCAGAGTTTACTCCGAAGGGAAGCTTCAACTGTCTGAATAACCCGAATTCCGTGTTGAAGACAAGAATCTTCTGTGCCTGAAGAGATAGGCGTAACTGAAGGTAAGCCCTTCGAAGGTCAAATGAAACGAACCAACAGCAACCAACCATCTTGTTGAAAAGATCCTCTATTCTAGGTAACGGATGTCCCATCTTCCTGAGTTGCGGATTAACAGTGTTCTTGTAGGATACACATAATCTTAATTCACCGTTTTTCTTACGAACAACAACAACAGGAGAAGCCCACGATGATGATTTGATCGATTCAATGACTCCGTCGCTAACCAACTTCTGTAATTCATCTTTGACTGGTTCCTTTAGCGAGTACGGGACGTCATAATATCTCTTGAATACTGGTGTAGCATCGTCCTTTAATGGCAAATCTATCTCAAAACGCTTGATCGACTTGGACATGTCACCATCAAAAGGTATAGGAAAATCTTTCCTTAGATTCGCAACCAGTTCCTTTATTGCTGATGATTCAACAGTAGTTGCAACCATCTGAGGAACATGTGAAACAAAAATGTTTCGCCATTCAGGCATGAAAACATCAATCCAAGATAAACCCATAATCGAACGATTCAATTTTGTCTTAACAACAATCATATCTAAGTTATGTTTCATTCCTCGAAATATAACTTCAACATTAACTTTTCCTAATACACCAAGATTGTTGCCATTTGCTGCTTTCAAGACGATAGGAAAATTGCATATAGTGCAACCTCGCAATGAAGACTCAAATTGTCTGCTATCAATTAAAGTATAAACAGAACCTGTATCCACTTGGAATGGAATCTTAGAATTGTTGACTTGTAAGTCGATAAACAACGATCCCTGTGTTTGCCAAACAGATTCACTCTCTTTAGTAATGAAGGTAGTGAAAACTTTTGGACACATAGCATTACATTGGACACCAGCGGCGCTGTAATCAACAAATTCGCTCTTAGATTTTTCTTCTTGATCATCTGCAAATTTGTGATCTATGGGAATGCACGGCACATTAAAATCTGAAAAATCAATGGATGATTCTCGGACCATATGTTTGAAATTGCTGTGATTGTTAGGTACAATGGAAGGTTTCGAATTATCTTGCATATCAATAGATTTTTCATTGATACCCGTGTTAAGCACAATGTTAGTGCCAGAAACCAATTTGCTTTTACTAGAATTGTTAAATTCTCTCTTCTTGCAGGCAGTCAAGAAATGATTTTTCTTTTTACAATATCTGCAAGTAGCCCCAAAAGCTGGGCATTTCCCGTTAGGATGAAAAGAATTACAATTACCACACGGTTTACCAGAATCATTGTTTGATTTGTTACCAATATCCCTTGAATCAGTTCTATTTTGTCTGATGTTCATTCGGAATTTGTCCTTGTACCTGTTTTGTATTTGCGAAGTGACTTCAGTTGGAGTTTCAGAATATTCCACAGCATTCTTTGAGCGACTTTGATTAATAATTCCCTCATTTAATTCTAGCTCAACGAGATACATGGCCGTATCTATTGCTTTTTTCAAGGTCAAATCAGGATCTGATAACAGTCTGTTTCTAACGCGCACACTTCTCATACCAAGAATAAATACGTCGCGACACATTGAGTCGATAAGATCACCAAAATCACATTTTGAAGCTTGTTCTTTGATTTGCACAATGAAATCTGGAATGTTCTGATTTTCTTTCTGTTTAATAAGAAAGAACTTATGCCTTTCAAGCACGAGATTTTTCTTGGGCTCATAATGGCGGATCAACATTTGTTGTATTTGGGCAAGACTGAGTTCTGATATAGATTTTGGTTGTATGAGATTATATAAATCAGCATACGTTCTGTGCCCCATTGCTGCTAATAGAATATGCTTAGCCTTTTCATCTGGAATGTCTGAACCTTTGCAGAAATGCTCGAATCTATCAAAATATTGCTTAATACTTTCCTGCTCCCTGCAGAATTCGGAAAATTGAGACAACCTCTGCATTTTATATAGAGATTCTTACCTCAAACAGACAACTTGAAGAACAATAACGAGAAATGTGTAGAATTACGAGAAGTAAGTATGTTCCAAGATCCTCGTCGCCATTGTTAAGTTTCGGGTTCTTTCAGTTCTTCAATTACACAAGAAATGGAGTCAGGAATAAAACAGTATTAGCAACACGAACGTAAATGTATAATTTAGGAACACAGTAACATAATCAGCACAATAACTTACATTGTGATATGAAGATACAAAGTTGCGTCGCATAGGACGGCTATATCATATTGGACATGTTTGACAGGATGAACGCACAGACTAAACACCAACAACATTTAATAATCAGGTCTGGCGTTCGAGTTCAATCAGCATACGACAGTCTGCATCCTTACGAGTCACAAATTAAGGTGAAAAGTTATTTCCTCCAGTTTGTGGTGAAGCTCTTTTACAACATATGTTTCAATATTCTGATTTTAACTCTATCTCATACTCTGTAGTAAGGCTTCCTGAATTGAGCTGATAGTGGGGATAGTATACAGTGAAACTTTCAAATCTATTTTCGAGCAACCCAGATCCCCATCTCCAGTGAATGGACCGTAGTGCGCGGAGCCGTCATTTTGTTCATTCGTGCCACATTGATGGAATCATTCTTAATATTGCCACTAGAGATCAAAATAATCGGTTACGCAATGACGTAACAATGAAGCCTCGGTGCGAATTTGCAGCCCTTCAGGCAGCGCATTTTTAGATTCTGACCCGGAGAGGATGTTGGCTTCCTCTAGGTAGACACTTTGGGAAGGTGTCCGAGGAACCACGACATGGAGGAGACGGGTAAGTACTTTCCGTAATGTTTTAAGTTTGAACTTGCACTCCCGCACTCAAATTATATGTTGTTCATCTTTCTCGTCTAAACTACGTGGTGACTTGACAGTAACTAATCATATTTTGTTCACTATTATTAATTTGTTTAAACTAATACCCATCATACTGGCCAAGTGATACGACAAGGTTCGTGTCAGCGAGTTTATCATAGAACAATTTTTCCACTGCGCACTTGCTTGAAGGTTGTATGCATTAAACAGGTCAGTTTAACGTGCATACAGATGCAGAGCGTGGTTCTCTGTCGAATTGTATGAGGCAGTTAAAACTTCGGTATTGTGGAGCACTACCAGTTAAACCCATTTATAACTGTAGATAAAATGGTGGTCGTTCAACTAGATCTGTGTTACAAAATGAACTAAATCCTTTATCTGAAATGGAGTTCACGTTTGTAAACCGTGGTAACTCGAGTGTGGGGAATCTGATTAACTTTCAACCCATTTCTCGTTAAGAAAATGTGACGTCTGTTGTGATTACAGGGACCATATTCAAGGTACCAGAACTATCTAAAATATCAGCTCAGGCAGCATCTAGCTCGATGCAGAATCTCTAAAGAAAATTCCTTGATTGAAAATTGATTAATTGTGATGTTATATCTATATTTGGTTTCTTGCTAGAAATACAAAAACGTCTAGAACTTAAAATGTTCCCTACACACGATGTTCTTGTTTCATTAGTGCACAAAGTACACGAACGTTTAGTGCCTAAGTGGTTGCAGCATCTTCGAGAAGGTGTGTAATGGCAGCTACTAGTAAATGACATATTGGACGTTTTTGTGACGTCATTAGGCATCCAGAATTATGTGCTGTGCAAGCAAACAGTGACGGAATCCCTACTCCAGTTTTTCTTAGATAAAAAGCGATGCGCGCTGCTACTACAAGTGAATTGGACAAAATCACATTTTATTGCACTTATAATCGAGAGGCTACTACCAAATGTATCAGAAAGATTATTGTTTCTAGAAATTTCAGAAACCTATGCTCAATTCGAGATGATACTCGAAAAACTACAACAGCACCTTAAGGTAAAAAGTGACTTTTACAAATCATACAGTATTAAAAAAGTGTAATTACGGTTCGCGGAATGCTAACTTCCTACAAAACATGCATGTTCAAGAAACGCCTGGAAAAACTGAAAAAGCCACCGCAGTTTTTGTGGATAGTACATTAAACAAAGTGATAAATTTTAAAGCAGGTCTCAATACAGGAAGTACAGGAACTTAATTAGTAATCAAACATTTCATTTGTTACGTTCAAAGTGTCCAGTTAATGTTCAAGATTTTTATTTAAAGATAACAAATGGAGAACAGAACGTCATCCTTATAAAGGTAGCACAATTCACTGTACAGCTTGAAACATTGAGTTGGCCTATATGGACATATTTATATGAAAACCTTCCAATGGTCATATTTATTGGTGTAAACGTTATGAAAAACAATAATCCTCATCTTGACTTTCAACAAAAGTGCGTTACTGTTCCGTAGGCGAAAGTGAAAATACCGAGAAAATGGCATTTGAACAGATTGTTAACAGACTTTTTTCGTTGCAGACAAGTTATCCACAGCAATATTACAGGCAGCAGGAAGTCCCGTGTACTACGCCTCCAAGGTCAACTCCAGCGGGGCACCGATACGGAACAGGTGGTGGAAAAAGAAGAAGACAGACAACACATGCACCTGGGAAACTTTCGCTTTCAGCGAGCTATAACACTTAAGCAAGCAAATTTCAACTTCGATAGTCAAGAGAACGATGTGTCGTAGGCAGCACCAACCTCCAAACAAATCAGGATGAGGACTACTGGAAAGAACAGCTTGGTAAGTTGTTACATTCTTATAATACGGTAGTGACTGAAAATGTAAGATGTTTCAATGGGTGGAAATATAAGATTCATGTTACAGACACTATTCCTGTGCGTAAACCTCCTTATTATGCACCGAAGGAGAAACAAAAGGAAAAAAACGATGCCGTTCAAGAATTAATAGACGCATAGCTCGATGAACCGTGTAATTATCCTTATGCGAGACCTGCATTTATAGTTAAGGGGAAAGGTTCCAATAAACGATTAGTAGTAGATTATTCTGAACTGAATAAAAAGATCGTGTATGATTCATACCGAACACAACCTATGCAAGATTCTCTTTCGTATCTCTCTCGGGGAAACGTCTATTCGGTTCTCGACGTGAGAAAGGCTTTTCACCAGGTCTTATTAGACGAAAAAATTAGAGATCTTACTGCTTTCCTTACGCCAACGCAACAATGAAGATATTGTCTTGTTCCGTTTGGTATGACCATAGGTACAGCTTGTCTCGCAAGAATGATGGAATGTACATTAGGAGATTTGCTAGGCCAGTGCCTAGAATATTATGCTGACGATATTATTGTCATAAGTAAGGATTTTGACACTCATTTACGTGATTTACGCACTGTGTTTGAACGTTTGAAAAATTTCAGGGTGACAGTTTCAAAATAGAAAATTACATTTATAGAAATTAAATTTATTCGTTTCTTAATTAAAGATCACAAAATAGAAATAGATCCTGAAAGGATAGAAATATTTGAGAATTTACCAAGTCCCAAAAAGTTACGTACATTACGACGTTGTCTGGGATTTTTCAATTTTTTTTCTTACATGGCTACCAGGGTCGCTGAACAAGCAACACCACTGTACGAACTTAGTTCACCAAAAACACCGTTCCAATGGAAAACTATTCATGAAGATAGTTTTAATCAAATTAAAAGGTTATATATGGAAAATGCAATTTTGTCACTTCCAGATTTTGAAAGAACACTTGTATTAGATACTGATGCGTCACTTAAAAGTTATGGTGGATGTTTGATGCAACCAGACGATGATGGGATACTCCAACCAGTGGCATTGTTTTCTAAAAAAATGCTAGAAAGTTCCAAAAACAGAAAAATGTGTGAGCATGAATTAAACTCTCTTGTCCTTTGCTTACAAAATTCTTCATATTATCTTAAACACAAGAAATTTGTACTAATGGTAAATAATAGGGCATTATTTCACATGTTAAGAAAGGCCCAAAGATTTTCCAAATTTGCCAGGTGAGCAGAATTTATATCTGCATTTAAATTTGATTTGATCCATATATCTTCTAGTCGCAATTTAGTTGGTGACTTTTTAAGTCGGCTCTATGATCAACGTGACTTTGAGAGTGATGAATTATATGAAAAAGAAATTCCTTCAACATATTTGTCCCTTTGGAATAATAGTACACTAATTGACCATATTCGTCAAGAACAAAAAGGAGATCCAGAAATAGCTGATATATTGCATAAGATACAGGTTCAAAAATTAAAAATTCCAAATTGTATTGTGAAAGATGGTATAGTCTTTAAGAAAACAAAAATATGCCATTTAAAGTTCTTGTTCCAAAGCTAATGATTAAAGCATTTGTTGATTTCTATCATACAAATGCATTAGGCGGAATACATAGTAATTGGTCCCGAACACTGAAATAACTGCAAAGATTTTATACCTGGGACAACAAGTTAAATTATGTTAAAGAAAAGGTAATGTCATGTCAAATTTGTCAGAACGCAAAATAAACTAACATATCTCCTGCAAATGTATTATCTTCTGAAGTTATTAACAAGACTTTACAGCGTATTTCCTGCGATATTGTGGGTGTTTTGCCTCAATCCCATGGGTATAAATACATTTTAGTAGTTGAAGATTTCGCAACTCCTTCTGTTTGGTTTCAACCCATAAGAAAACATACGTCAAAGATTATAGCGGATCATCTATTAAGATATTTTCTGTAATTTTGGGTGGTGTGCTGAAATAACCACCGATAATGCAAGTTACCTTATATCAGAATATTTTGCAGGATCCTTATATGGCAATGGGAAAAGACATATCAGTATGAGTCCTTATAATCCTCGTGCAAATTTAGCTGAAAGAATTATCAAGAATCTGAAAACTTCTTTGAGATGTTTTTGCTATGATGATCACAATTCATGGTTCAAATATTTATATTATATTCAACTTGGGCATAATTTTATTTGGCATCAATCCCTTAATCTTACTCCATTTGAATAATTCCTGGGTAGAGCTCCCTTAGATCCTCTCATAAATAATTGGAGTTTAACTGATCAAAAACTCTTGCAGGATAAGGTTAATCTGAGTGTAAAATGGAATAAGGCAATTCACAAGATGAAATTAAAATGGAATAAAAGAAACAGGTTATATCAAAGAAAGTTTCAAATACCGAACTATAAAATACATGATATAGTTTTGGATAAAATCTCATCCAAGGTCTTCATTGCTAGAAAAGAAGACAAAGTCATTGTCATTAGTTTACGAAGGTCCATACAAAATTGTTAAAATTCTAACTGAAGATATGTCTTCTAGAAAATCCTGATGATAATACAAACATAAGACGTTGTCATGTAGATCAACTGAAACCATATATTGAATGTAATTAGTTGGAAACCAAAATGCCATTGTAATTTCTTCTTCTTGGGGAATAAATAAAAGAAACAAACTGATTTTTTTGTAATAAATTAAAGGAGTAGGAAATTACAAATTAAAAATAATTGGGTATTATAATTTTGTAATGTCAAATGATACTGGTAATTAATTTTGTATCCTTCAGGAACATATCCTGGAGATTCCAATTGTGAAATGGAAGAAGGAAGACCGTAGATATAAAGCCTTACTCCAAAATCGACAGACTTGGAAAAGTCAACACCTACCATCTATTATACCATCTGTCTGCAATCAACAATAAGGGCTGGCAAGAAACTATTTACACTTCCAATATTATCATTCCATTAAGTTTTCATGAATGTTTGCATATTATTTTTGTTTTTGAGGGTCTCGCCCGCACTGGGTTCATGTTTTAGATTTCACATGGGGAGGGGGGAAGTGTATGGACCGTAGTGCGCGCGAAGCCGTCATTTTGTTCATTTGTGTCAGATTGATGGAATTATTCTTAATGTTGCCACCAGAGATCAATATAATCGATTACTCAATGACGTAACAAGGAAGCCTCGGTGCGAACTCGCAGCCCTTCAGGCAGCGCATTTTTGGATTCTGACCCGGGAGAAGATGTTGGCTTCCTCCAGGTAGACACTTTGGGAAGGTGTCCGAGGAACCACGATATGGAGGAGACGGATAAGTACTTTCCGTAACGTTTTAAGTTTTAACTTGTACTCCCGCACTCAAATTATATTTTGTTCATCTTTCTCGTCTATACTACGTGGAGAAGTGACTTGACAGTAACTAAACATATTTAGTTCATTATTATTAATTTCTTTAAACTAATACTCATCAAACTGGCCAAGTGATACGACAAGGTTCGTATCAGCGAGTTTGTCATCGAACAATTTTTGTTATTGTAGTGTAATTGTGCTTGTACATTATGTGAATAAACTCGCCTAAGTTGGAAAAGTGGTGTATAAGTACTTTCTAATAGCATAGCTGCCCCATATCAATTAAGTAGACCTTTAAGGCGGAAATTTCCACTGCGTACTTCCCTTAAGGTTGTATGCATTAAACAGGTCAGTTTAACCTGCATAAGTGCAGATGCTCGACTCGCGAAGATGTTGCCAATTTGAAGTTTCAACTTACAGATTATCTGTTGCTTCCTTGAGACGAGCGTTAACTTAGAGCTCTGGGCAATTAATTCGTACACTTAGGTCGGCAAACAATGTGTGCAGCTCGCTTTGGTTGATAGGCAGTGCAGTGATGGTGTCTTGGAGCTTTGCCATTTCAGTTAGTAATTTTTTGATGTCCTTAGATTTGTTTATTCGATTCACAGGTTCTCTTCACAGCGCTCTGTTCCTGCGAGGTAGGGGAGCGTCTTTAGAGTTTATTTCACGCTTCCGGTGTGGACTGTTAAAAAGTTCAAGCTTATTCTAAATATCATTGGTCAAATGATTAAAACGCCAGAACTCAGATTCGATATTCAGACTTTTTAATTTTGCGATCTGTTGTTGAACGCCCGCCAGACAGTTAAGCGTGTCCGGCAGATTGGATTATAACGCTTCTTGAACATTTTATTTTTAATGGCGGATAAGATATATAGTGCTTTAAATTTCCAAAATTCTCTTAAGTCTCCACTTGGTGTTCGTTGATGTCTACGCTACGAGCAAAAGCATTCAGTTCGCTGAACGGAGGCGAATAATCGATGAGGCTTTCTACCGTTTATAGTTTTCTTAGCGCTCCGATGATGGTTGCGTGCAAGGCATCTGTTCGAAACCCTATCTTGTAGCTCTAAAGCATAAGAATGTCCATAGACTGAAACTGCTCGCGTAAGTTGGCGATAATTGCGTTAACACGATCGTAGTCATCGTGTATTTTCATGCTATGAATGATGGTTTACTCTTCGGTCTTGATGCTGCTCATTTGTTCCTGCAATTGCTGCATCAGCTTTTCCACATCATTGTTCTGCGTTTGCTGCATGTTTTGAAGCTCATTTCGTAGCTTCCCTACGCTCTGTGTCAGTCATGGAAGGTTTTGAATAGAAGCCAAATCGGTGCACTTCTGCAGCAGCAATTTAAGTTCAGCGTTAATTTTGAGTTTAGGATCCTGGAAGTGCTATTGGATTGGGCTGGTTTCTCGAATCAACAGAGGCTGCAGGTCGCTCCATAGCTTCTGGACCCTCACATCCAGCATGAGCAGCTCGCCTTGATCGTACTGCTTGTAGTGGCCGAAACTGTTGTTAGGCATATTTACAATTATTTATTACAGAGTAGGTGATTTCAGCTTGCTGAACAGAGCAATAGGCTTGTTGTAATCACTCAGAGGCTCAACCAGCAAACAGTCGTCGCAGACAAGTCCTATGTTGTAGCAGTGCTCTTTATATCAGGCTTGATTCGGTAAGTTTTACTGCCGGAGGAAACTTGGACTTTGCCTACGTTATCGGGATTCACGCCGATTTGAAGTTTCCCGCTTATCGGTATCGTGTATATATTGTGGTTGTTCTTAAAGACGTGAGAGGTTTTGCCCACCTTGTAGTCATTATTCGTTAAAATGAGTTCAAGTGTATGATGAACAAGCCATTTAGATTGGACAATATGGAGAGAAACAGGCCGAAGCTGGGTGATGCATTTGGATGGGCACTTCTACTGCTTGCTATCTGAATCCAAATAAGTTTATAAGCAAAGTTATTTAAATTTACGATCGGTATATGTCCTCACACAAGAATATAAGGCTGGCCATTTCGATGTCACGATAATTTATGACAGTGGGCCTCTTGTTTTCCTTGGAAATAATATTAGATGAGTACAGTTGTGAAATTTTGTTTTTGTTTATGTGCATTCGGTGCAATTCTTTTCTACAGTTCAAACAGTTGTGACCTGAAGGTAGTGTGAGGATGCTTCATGTTCAAATGCTTATCTTGTCGTCGTGCGGGTCCAATACCATTTTGAGGTTGTTACTGCATGATCCACAATATGGATTGTTTTTCTCCGCTCGCAGTTTCGGTGAATATGTGTTGAGACACTCTACGTGTGATTGGTCTCCACTGTGCTTCTACCCACACCGTTGGACTTCTTGGCAATACCACCAAGATACGCATATATCTTCACTCGACAATTTTGTCGTGATGCTACTAATCTTTCAATTTGCCAGAAATCTTTTTAATTTGGGCTGTGAAGTTGAACCTGTTCTGTTGAACGTAGGTTGAAGTATCGAAATAATCGAGGTCGGCATTTTAAGTATTCGAAGTATTTGGGTTTTTGGATTCGATACATGAAGCTGTTATTTTCTATGTAGAGTAATGAGATACGTTTGTCCTAGATGGGCTTCATCACATAGTAGTGGAGCTCTAACATAGCAGCTTTGACAAGTCCATGACTGTAGCTCCAACATTAATCGGTTTGTTGAATCGTATTTCCTTCTTGTATATGTGCAATAATGCCAGGTGTTCGTTCTATTTATTTTGCGATTTGAATGTGCGTTGCTACCATTTTCCGTCATCTCTTTACGTCGAATAGTGTGTTTCCTCACGATCTCCATGGTCTCTCCATAGACTGCGTTGTTCATAAACTGAAAGTAGTTATTTTTCAAATCGGATGTCTCGAACGTTCTATGTCTTTTTTGTCACAATGTACTGTTTTGCCTCTACAAATGCTTGAACGTGAGAATTCGTCACATGGCCACTTGTCAAACCCCTTGTTCTATCAGAACCTGGATGTTTATGCAGTGAAGGATTTCGACTCCAGAGTCACCAGACGGCTGGGTTGAATAGAGCACGGTGGGCACATAAACTCGGGAGCCCGTGGTAGATGCCTTAAGAAGTCGTGCAATGGACGAAGATTCCGCATTCTTTGTCGTCGAAATCTGGGATTATATCGTGGCAGGATAGATCCGTTCAAAGCCGCCATAAGGAACTTCTGCATCCTAGGATGGCAGTATAGGATGTTCAAATCCACACGTAAAATGTACCTTGACTGTCGGTTATTTTGTTGTATTGCTCAGCTGCCATAGGCACATTGTTAGTTTGGCATCTCGCTGCGAGCACTGCACGATCACTTCCCTTACGGTGCTCTTGATGAAGAGCAGAAAGTCCGAAAGCAGATGCAACTTCACCTATGTTTGGCGTAAAACGGCTGACCAGGCCAGAAACGGAAGGCTGTAGAAATTAACACTGTCCAATTGGTAATTGTACTTTCCAAAAGCATGAAATACGTCCGCAGGAATAGTCACATCCAATATAAGGAAGATGTGTTGATAGTTCACAAGGTTTCTGCATCCCAGTTCGTCCCCTATCAACTGAACGTATCGATATTCTTCGGTCGTGATGCCCACCCCTCTGGGCCAGCTGCAAAACATTGCTTGCGAATAAAGCGACTCGTTGTCAAACGTCTATAGTCCGTGACGTAATCGTATGGATACCCTCATTTTAGCTTGACAAGCCGCACAACCAAATTCGGTAAACTAGCAGAAATATTTGAAGCTGGTCGTCGTCAATTTGCGTCTCGATAACACGTTGCGACCCTCGGATCGTCACTCACTTGCTCAGGGTGTTATACCGCTACTCGTTCTCTTGCCATTACATTGATTCCCATTATGTCTTAACCAAAGTTCATAACCATGTGGTGGGAATCGTAGCAGCTGCCGTTATGGGAAAATATAAAAAAATGTGAACACTTGGGTGTTGAGATTGCAGGTGTTACACAAGGCATAGATGTAGCGACCCTTTTGATGGTCACCGTGTTGCACCTTCCAGTTGTTTTCGTTGAAGCACGTGTCACAGACCGGATAGAAAACTACAGCATCGAACATTTGCTGCTAGGTAGCGACTACAGAAGCATAGGCTTCGACGTGAGCAACACGCAACCAATTTTCTTAGCTTTTTCAACCATTTTTTCTACAAAGCGTTCGGAACCATCGGTTTCTAGATACATGCAAAGATCGCTTGCTATACTTTTTGGATCTGAACACACAACCACATACCCGAAGTTGGAGAATTCGAGCAGCAGGTAGAATGTGATAGAGGAAATTTCCCCGTCTTGATCACATAAGGATAGGGGTTTCATCAAAGCCTGAAAATGGACGATGATGATTGCAGGATGCTCCAATATGACAATATGCATCTTGAATCACTCCACCCTCTTAGGTTCGTGCAAGACAATTTGCATAAACCAAAATAAACTTTGTGTTTGTTTCTTTTTAATTTATCTTCCATAATTTTGCGATGGTATTCATGGTGTTTATACTCCTGGACACACCTCGATGGGGTGAGTATAGCTGCATGCTTGACATCTGAACAACCGCCAGAGCGGGAGAATGAGGCAATACTGGCTGCTATTATTCTTTGTTGCAGATCAGCGAGACTAGTAGGTCCTGTTTTTGTACACAACAGATTTAACTTCTAAATAGGTAGGTGGCCAAATTGTACACAAGTGGGTAGTGGGGTGCTCACGACACCCTACATAACAAATACACTTACATTTATATATCTAACAATTAAAATTGTAATACATAGAATTTTTATATTATTTGTACGGTTGTAAGATTGCGAATAATGAAAATAAGTAAATTTAAAACTTTTTAAGGACATTTTTATAATTTTCCTATCTCCTTCTACTTTATAGGGACAATTCCTTATTTTATTTTATTTTTTTATTTTTTTTATTTTTTTCTTCTGCACTACTAACCACGTCTAATAACTCTAATAGCTTTTTGACATGTTCCTGTTCTTTCTTGTATTCAGTTTCAAAGAAAAGAAAAGCCATTAGTATTTCAACAGTCAAGGAAAATAAAACAATACGCAAGTAGGTAATGATAACACCACAGAAAGCGGAGCTCTTTGTTATTATGGACCAGCGCACAACAATCAGGCGACTAAAAGACCTATGTACCGCTCAAGGAGTAAACAACATGAAGGTAACGGAAAGATGAACAGTGTTGCCAACCTTAAGACTATTTTTTTAAACAATTTTTAGACCTGGTGCGATAATGTTCGTTCAAGTACTCACGTATGTTCCGGATCTAGTGTGAAGGACATCCATCTTGCTAAAAAAAAAAACGATATTGTTCGCATCGTTGGCATCCATTGAGTTTTCTACAAGGTCCCTTACCAAGGGTTCCACTGTGTCACGTAGAATTTGCGGGTACAGATTACCGTTTAAATTGCCATTAAGAAATAAGGGTACAGATATGTGGTTTTCTAATATACCTGCCCACACATTAACCTTCTCAAGTCTTTGCGTATGGCCCTCCCTCACAATATGGAGATTAACTACCCATACTCGAACATTGTGTTTATTAACACAGACATTTAGAAAGAAATAACTTTCGTCACTGAAACATATGTTGTGTAATAAATTCTCGTAGTTAGCAATCCTGTCGCACATAATTTTGCAATACTCAATTCTTCCATCTAAATCATCATCTCCTAGTTCTTGCTTTATCTTCATTTTGTAAAGATGACATTTGTGTAATTTTGAAACTTTACTGATAGAACTCAGTGGAATGTTACTTGCTTCTTCTATTTGTCTCAGAAACGTTTCAGGGTTTACAGTCAGTCGTCCTATAATTTCCATCACTGTTGCCTCATCGATGAGAGGTCATCCTGGACGTCGCCTGTAATTGAAAATTTGCGTTTCAAGGACTATTTTCGCAAGGTCTGAAACATTCTTGTGGTCAATACTAGGGCGTTGGGGATACAATTCGTTAAATCGTCTGGCAGTGGCACGGTAGTTTCTGCCACATTCACTGAAGAGAAAGATAATTTACAATTTGTCTGCGCCAGAACGTGCCCATCCGAAAACATTCATTTTTATCGTCGTTGCAAACACTTTATCAACCAATACACACACACAAAAAGCACCACGGTAACGGAACATACAGGAAACATGTTAGTATAACACATTGTGTACGACATACCCGCCCTTCTACGTCCAGTATTTCAAAGTCACTTCGAAATTTTGCGGTCCGGTCTGTTTGCTTGCAAAAACACAAATAGAAACGTCCTATTGAATCTTCATCTCGGTAGTAAGACTAACCCCTTGGTCTGGTTCGATACTCCGTCTGCATTCTCCTTCAAACAAGTGAATTGCCCTCATTTCGAACATTTTCTCTAAATAGTAGGTAAGCACATGAACATTGCTATTTTATTTCCTGTGTGAATTGTTGAATTTTGTTTTCCAAACTTTTACGAAAATTACTTGTGAATTGTATTATATTTATTTATGGATCATTTTCTCGAAAGAAATGTATACCTTTCGCCATTCATAACAATTTTTTTAATAAAACGCTGGGACAATTTGATATGTAAATGTTTATGAAATGACTATAAAAGTGGAAATCTTTCGTAAAAAATCATTTTCGTAAATAAAATTGAAAACTGTAAAATAGAGATTTCTACCCAAAAATAAAATAAAAATTCACCTTTATTTAAATAAATTATTAAATATAATTCAAACATGAGTTGCTTGAGTTATTTAAAAAACTTTATGCACAATAAGAAATATAATACCGGACTGGACCTACAGTTTAAAGTGGGATCGATCCCAAGCACTTGCGTCTAAACCAGATATCAAATTTTTCTCGGAAATTGTTGACTATCGTGCGATACTATCAATACTTCTTTTCGAGCATGGATGTTTGTGTTTGCCCCATGGAGAATAAAGAGAACAGAGAAAATTGGCATATGTGACAACTGAGAAAAATGTTAAAAACTGGGGATACTAACGAGCAGGTTTATTCCTTTAATTTAATAATATAAAACTGCAGGTACCCTACCACTATAAAAAAGTCCCGTTTCCAACCGTAGCGTCTTCTTCTTAGTTGGAATCAACAAATATTTGCAGTTTGTGACTTGTGTGCCTTTTCTAAAAAAAAATATATATTTTTTTTAATTTACAATTTTAGTTCATCATTATTTCACAATTGTTTATTTGTATTAATAACTAATTCCTATTATGGTATGAAAATATATTTCACTGTTCATAAGTCATGCATTGTAAACTGTTAAAAAATAATACATTGTAAACTGTTGAAAAATAATGCATTGTTCTCTGCAGTTTTCAATGAAACACTTAAGCTTTCTTATCCTGCATCTTAGGCTTCACATTAGGGTATGATCATTTAAAAGTTGGTATAAGCAAACTTGTTAATTTTTATTATTTAAATATATGATATCAATATCACATTGCAAAAACAGTTATTAATGGTTTCAATGTTATTTGCTGGAAAATAAATTGTATTACTTTGATTTAAGTCCTGTTAATGAAGAGATGCCGTCCAAAAGTAATAGGATTTGCACGGAATTTAATAAAAGTAGATATATAGGTTCGTTCTGGACAATTTATTTTGTATTTATTCATTTTACCCCCATTTCAGCTAATTTTCCAAGGGGAAAATATCCAAAAATATCCCAATTTTACTCTTTTTATAGCATGAAAAAGAAATATTTTTTATCAAAGCTCACTCATTGGGGAAAATATCCAAAAAATCTAAATTTTACCATTTTTATAGTTAAAAAAATGATTATGTGTTTTTTTTATCAAATTTAAATACTCATTTTTAAAGGGTAAAATGTGCTCTTTTGAGCTTAAATCAGTATATTTACAATTATCCAGATTTTAAGAGAAATAGAAGTGTAGATACATTTTTTAAGTTATCAGTACTGCAGTACTGTGCAGTGCATATAATTATTTCTTAAATGTGTTTATTTCTGACTGAAATTTACGTCTGAAATGTGTAGATACTCGTTTCAAGTTATCAGTACTGCAGTCCTGTGTAGTGCATATAATTAATTCTCAAAATGTGTGTATATTTCTGACTGAAATTTACATCTGTAATGTACAGATACTGGTTTTAAGTTATTAGTACTGCAGTGCAGCATATAAATAACTATTTTTTAAAAAAATATATATTATTTATTTGTTTTGAATAGGGTTGAATTTCTTAATCCTTCTCTATTGCACATGTTTCTAATTTTAAAAAAACGCTTTCGTAAGCAGTAACTTGAAGCAAATTAAATATTAATAGTAATGTTGTAAGAATTCTCTTGTAATCTAGTTTTTACTTAGACAAAATCAACAATTTTGCATTCCAAACATTCCCCGAGTGTGCGTGTGTGTAGAGATTGATCTGACGTTGACTTGTGAAGAATCTCACGTCAATAATACTAGCTTGGGAATGTCATGACCTTCTTTTTTCTCTATAAAAGAGAGAGAGAGAGAGGGTCATGTAACTTGCTGATTTGCTTGGCTAAGGGAAATTTCCTGAGAATACTTTCCATTCCAAACATTCTTGTGTGTGTGTGTGTGTGTGTAGAGATTGATGCGCTTATGTATGCGTGTAAACATTAAGGCATTGACCTGTTAAGAATGCTACATCAATAATACTGTCTTGGGAATGTTATGCATTTCTCTTTTCTCTATAAAAAAGGAGAGAGAGGGTCATGTGATTTGAGCTGATTGTTTGGCTAAGGGGAATTTCCCGATAAGTAAATTGAGGTTATAAATAGAGGTTTGCTATCTTAAATTATTATTTGAGAATTGTAGGTTGTGAGAAGATGTTTGTTAATAATTAATTACCTAAAAATTATATAGTTTTTAAAAGAAATGTATGAAAAGTAAATATTTATTGTAGTGTATAGTATATTTTTTATATTTTTATATATGTTGTTGGGGATCTGATTGTGAAATTCGCACAAAATCTTGATGTTGGTGCGATCGTTGATCACCACTTGTTTTCCTTTCGAAGTTTTGATGACGAACATGGGTCTGTGCGCCTTGCATTCGCTGGACATGTATGAGGAAAAATAGAGCCTATTGAAAAAAACAGCATATTCTTATTTACTTAACATAGATGAATGGAATGTGTGATAACTAAGGTTATTTTCTAGTGTGATAGGAGGGGAAAAATTGATTTCGGTATCTGAAAAAAGAAAATGAAAATTAGTGCGATCACTCAACCGCATTGGAATTGACCATCATTATTTATCCTCGTCGTTGCGATGTAAACAGGAGAACATTTTTTTCCTTGTATTGAGAATTAAAGAAAATCAGAAAAAAATGCTTGTCACGGTTTTTTGATGTTATCTGTAAAAAGCATGGACTATAACGAGAGTTTTGGAAATAAAACTTTCCTCCTTCTTTTACTTATTTACGCAATTCCTAAATATATGTATCACAAGAAATAATATGATATAAACTAACGATTATTTTTTTTACCAAACCTATTTCGTTTAATTAAAAGAAATTAAATTTAATATGTAATGAAAGAACATGATAACAACTTATTTGAACCAGTTTCTAAATTCAAATACTTAAGCGTAATATTAACAAATAAAAATTATATTAAAGAGCAAATAAAATAAAAAATAGGCTTAATCACGAAATGCATGTTATTTCTCTCTTTACAAATTTTTGTAATCTCGTTTAATATCTAAGAAACTTAAAGTTAAAATATACAAAACAGTAATTTTTGCCAGTAGTATTATATAGATGTGAAACTTGGTGCCTTACATTGAAAGAGGAACATAAATTGAGAGTTTTTGAAACTAAGATTGTTATAAAAATATTTGGACCTAAAAAGGATGAGAAGACATTCGAGTGGAGAAGGTTACATAATTTAGAACTACATAATTGATATTCATGTCCAGATATTATTATAATAATTAAATCAAGAAAACTTAGGTGGGCAGGCCATGTGGCACGAATGGGAGAGGAAAGAGTAGTTTACAGGATTCTTGTTGGGAAACCTGATGGTAAGAGACCTGTAGGAAGGTCAAGACGAAGATGGAAGGACAACATTGAGATATACCTAAATGAAATCTGTAGGGATGGAAAAGAGTATATAGATCTTTCTCAAATAAGGGGCAGATGGAAAACCTGTGTTGTTGCAGCTATGAACATTTGGGTTTAAGAAGGCTAGAGAGTTAGATAGTTACTTAGTTGTGAAAGCACATGCCACTATAAAAACTATAAAAAATACAATCCCTTGCATAAAATGAACTTAACACTGTAACGACGGACGGGTCTTTTAGGCCCGGTTTCAATTTTTATACCTGTCTAATGTTTTAATGCTGCAAATTAATGTGTTTTCCTTCCGTGACTTTTCGTCAATTTCGAAGGCCTTTGAAATCATTTATTGTAATCTTTGGTTATTTTTTATGTTTAGTCAGAAAATGTATTACTCGAGTTGCGGACGGACGGGTCCTTTAGGCCCGATTTTAATTTTTTAAAATATAGGCCTATTTTTCTACTGCAGAAATATCCCTCTTTGCCTCTGTGACTTTTCAAGGATAGTCACAACCTTGAAAAGCGTATTCCTGGTCCGCTTGGGTGAGTGGTTAGCACATCGCTCTGTGACGTCAATGATCCCGGGTTCGAATCCCCCTCAGCAATTTTCTTTGTAAATGTCCATTCATAAATTGCATCACTGATCCCCATCTTCGCAAATTAGCCAAGAGGCACAAACCGCGAAGTAAAATAAAACAAATCAATCAATTGAAATCCTATACAGTAAGTACCCTTTGCCTGTTCAGTTTACCCAGGAAAAACAAATAACCTAAGTTGAAGACGGATACTGCAGAAAATGTTTCTTTTTTTTGTTTGTCGACAATAGTCTGCATAACTATTGTTGGTTATTTCAGTTTGTTGGTTTCAAAACACAGGTGCCGCAATTTTCCAGAACTTTCTGAACGAATCTGCATGCACACTTTGTTTGGTGCAGAGCATCTGTGTAGTTTGGAGGACGAATTTGTTCGTTCTCACGAGTTCTTGTGTATAATTGAAGAAATACAATGGCTCGCGTACCAAATACACGAAAGCTTAGGTCCCGTGTCTCGTCTCCAGGTAAGCTCGAACCTATAAGAGATGTATTCGAGACTTGGACTGTTTACCTCCGAGAAACGTACATTCCTGATGGCATCATGACTGTATACGAACAACTGGTCAATTTTAGAGAGCGATGCCCTTTTATACAGTGCATGCCGTCGAAATCTGCTAAATACGGAATCAAGCTGTGGCTGATTTGTGATTCTCAAACAGCTTCTGTTTTGAAGGCTCAAATCTACAAAGGAAAGGAAGCTGGAGTTAATAGGGAGAAAAATCAAGTAGAGAGAGTAGTGAAGGACTTAGTGAAGGAAATCGAAGGCAGTGGAAGAAACATCACGTGCGATAATTTCTTCACCAGTGTATTTCTTGCAAGGGATCTACTTGCCAAGAAACTTACTCTGGTCGGCACGATGCGAAATAACAAAGGAGAGCTGCTGCCAGAGTTTACTGCCGCAAAGCAGCGAGTGTGTTGCTCCACTTTGTTTGGATTTCAAGATGATCTGATGATAGCATCATATTGCCCCAAGAAGAACAAGGTGGTGATTCTACTTTCTAAGTTCCATGAACAGCCGAAAATCGACGCTTCCACAGCACAGCAAAAGCCTGATGTTATAATTACTTATAATAAAACAAAATTTGATGTTGACAAATTGGACCAAATGGTGCGAAACTACAATGTGAAACGAAAACCTCGGAGATGGCCAATGGTTATATTTCATGACATGACCGACTTCAGTGCACTAAATGCAATTGTTTTGTACCAAACAGTACATCCGTAAGAATTGGGAGCCAAATCGGGTTGACGTAGAGGGTTCTTGCAGTACCTGGGAAAGGAGCTCAGTGGCAAACTAGTAATGGACGAGCAAACCAACGGGTGTTCAAATGAAGAGAAAGGTGTACAGAAGCAATCCAGAAGGAGGTGTTATATTTGTCCATCAAAAATCGATCTGAAAACAAGAACAGTGTGCTCGAAATGTATGCAAACGTTTGTACTCAGCATTCACGTGTTCTATATAACACATGTTAATGGAAGTTGTAAGTTATACTTGACAATAAGTAGATAATAAAAATATGTAAATTCTTACAAATCATTACTGATAACTGGACGTATGATAAAAATGTTCCAAATGTAAGAAAACTATTACAATCAAAACTCAAGGGTTTCTTTATAACATATGTTATTCTATGTTTAAATTTATTTTGTAAATCATGTTACATATTAGAAACATGTAAATGGTTAAATGTCATTAATAAATAACCTGAAACATTATTTTCAGTCGTTGATATCAATTAGAAAATTTGAACGCCTGAAAAAAATGTATAATATTTCCCCGGGTCGAATAGACCCGATCCGACAATAACGTATAGTCATTGTAGCCGTCGTTATAGTGTTAAAAAATGAAACTTATTTCCATATAATGAACCTCAACCTATAAAATTGTACATTTTTTTATTCTGTAATATTTAAATGAAATTGTCTTAAATAAAAATTGGGAGCATGTACATAATAGAATAGTATTAACAGTTAAGTAATGTATGAACTAAGAAAAAAGTAAGCAATGGTTCGCATAACCTAATAGAAATGGACTTAGGTGGTTAAAGTTTAGCATGTTTAGAAGTAACAAAAAAGAGAGAGTGCGATTTTGCAGTGCTACTCTATACATTTTTTCATGTGGTAAGCACAGGGTGATATTCTTTTACTATATGTATTTATTATTTTTTATACTTAGTACAAATATATATTTTATATGTTATAAAAAGTAGCTAATATAAAATAAAACGTCATAAATATTTTTGAGTTTAAAAAGCAACAACATAATCAGCCTGTAGAAAGAATTCCAGTAAACATGGGTGTATTTAGAGAAATTTATTTTTCACTTTTTTTTACTTTACTTCTTGTTCACTTGAATAGTATTTGGTCTCATGTTGACGAGGATACTGGAAAGCACTTATTTGTATTTAATAATAACTTATCATCATATAAGTTACCTGTTAGTGGGAAAATTCAAATAAACATTTCACCACCCAATGTGGCAGTTTTGCACATAGGTCTAAATTTGTATAGAATTAAACATATTACATTACTTCCTGATACGCCTTCTGATGTGGAAGCTGGTGAATTTTTGTATGGTGAGATAATTGGAGAGTATGATAAATTGATTCCTCTGTTTGTCGAAATAAGAATAATCTATCCTCTTATTAATATATAAAATACCTAAAAACAAAAAAATGGATATATTTGGTAATAGAAGGCGACAGGAGATTCCAGATAATTCAAGCGAGATTGCTGGTTTAGATGTAAGTCTCTTGAAACTGAAATCAGATTTAATCATATTACAGAATTCGCTAAATCTAAATATTCAAGCAGAGATTACAAATCTTCAAACTCAACTGATTGATCCTAAAATAAAAATTGATGGAAAACTCAAATCTTTGCTTGAGAAAAATACTAATTTAGCTTCAATAGATAATTTTCAGAACTTAGAAGAGAATATTGCCAACTTGAAGAAAGAACATGATAAATTTAGACAAATCCAGAGAACGAATACCGAACAGCTGAAACAGCAATTAAATGACCTGGCAAATAGTATTCGTACCGAACTGCAAACCATCATCCAGAATATCAAAACTCATGAAGAATATGAGCAGGTAAATGCTAGTATTGCTAAATTGCAAGAACAGTTTCAATTTTTGGAAGTTCCTACATTGCAAAGTATCCAATGTAAATTACAGACAGATAAACTGCATACAGCTATAACGGAAGTTGAATCGAAACTACAGACATTGGAAGATTTCATCAATAATTTACCTTCATCTTCTGAAATAAATGTTATTGCTCTGAGCGTTGCTGGCATTAAATTACAGTTGGAGACTTATGAAGATTTTGGGAAGATACAAGGTACCATAGCTCACATAGAAGATACTATGGCAAACTATGAGAAATGAGCTAACAAGTGTACAGGAAATTATGGAATCAAAACTGCCTGGCATTACTGATATTCTAGCTATAGTTCAAAAGCAAGTTACTAAGCTTGAAAGCTTGAATACTGAATCAGAATTATCGCATTTCCATCATCTTATTGACGACATTCAAAGTAAATTAGAGACACTGCAACAGTCTACATCTACGCAGGATGACATAACGCAACTGCAAGAAATTTTAAAAAATGCAGCTGATGCAACAGAACTTGATGCTATAAAATTAATTCTTACCACACTTCAGAATACTGTAGCTGCTTTGCCTACTTCTCAGGGAAATCAGAGCTGTGAGGAGAGCAGTACATCGAATTTTAAAATCTGAGGATATCAAAAACATTCAAGCAGAAATTGCGCAAATCAGATAAACTGTTGCAACTCTCCAAAACAATCAAATAATTAACGAACTACATGCATTATTTACAGAAATCAGAAGTCAAGTACACGATCTTGCTACCCAGAGTTCTAAATTGAAACTTGTAGAAAATTTACAGGAGATTATTTCTAATATTACGTTAAAAATTACTACTCTTGAAGCAAGTCAAAAATCTGCTTTATCAGGTTTTGCTACTTAAATTCACGATCTCAAAGAGGAATATAAACAACTGTAAGCTGATGTAAAAATCAAACCTAGCTACGATAAATTGGTTCGTACTATCAACGAATACTTGGAACCGGTATTAAGCAGACTAGATGACGTAGATACTCGTCAATTTTATTCCTTGGAAATTGTTAGGTTACAAAGTGTTCCAAATGCTCGAGGGCACTGGACGTACGTCAATGCTGGCAATGTTTACAAATTGTATCCGTACACTCAGGTACATGCATTTTTTGTTGATGGTAATTTACGATTTCTGAAGTTTAGTTTTCTTAAACATGGAAAACATATTGAAGTTCCTCAGTTTACTATAGTGCGAAAAGATGGTATACACAATGCAGTTCAAATACCTATTGCATACTGGGATGAGTGTACCAACAAATATAAAGTACATGACGACGTACAATTATCAGTTTTTGATATTGAAATTGGTGACAAGCTAGTATTTGACATAAAGCGGTTATACCCTGAGAACAATCCAATTTATGCGATATTCTCACTTCGAACTCAATGTAAAGGCAAGGTATAGTTCATGAATTACACAAACCAGCCCGTCGCAATTACAAGCGATTAAGTGTAGTAACAAAGGGTATAAATGATTTCTTTCAGGCTGATCTTATTGAGATGGCCCCTCCAAGGGGGATTTTAAAAAATTTGGATAAGATAAATCATGGTTACAAATATATGCTTACAGTTATTGATACCTTTAGAAAATATGCATGGGCTGTTCCCTTAAAATCCAAGACTGGTACTTGTGTTACCGAGGCGTTTAAGTTGATATTTACTGAGAGAAGGATACCAAAATATTTACAGACAGATAGGGGGAAAGAATTTTACAATTCTACATTTGCTAAGTTAATGCAACAACATAATATTGAACATTATTCTACATACAGTGATCTGAAAGATAGTATAGTGGAACGATTCAACAGAACATAAAAAAATCGCATGTAGAGACAATTCACTCTACAGGGCAATTATAAGTGGGTGCAAATTTTACTCGAGCTAGATCATGATTACAACAATACAGTACAAAGACTATTCACATGAAACCTGCTGAGGTAACCAAATCTGATGAGCAACGATTGATTTCTACTGTTTATTGTCAAAAATATACATACATTACCCAAAAGCCAAAGTATAAAATAAGGGATCAGGCAAGGGTCTGTAAATATAATCAATTATTCGATAAAGGTTTTACTAAAAATTGGAATACGGAGTTATTCTCAGTGGTTCAAGTTATATCAGGGAATAGAAATACATATATCATAAAAGTTAATCATAAGAAAATATTGAAAGGGAAATTCTATGAAGAGAAACTTAGTAAAACAAAATTTCGAGATACATATCTAATCGAGAAAATATTGAAGAAGAAAAATAATAAATTGTATGTGAAATGGTTAGGTCTGCGAGACAAAAGTTGGATAGAAGGAGACCAGGTGATTCTTTAACAAGGACATGGAATGTGATACAGCGTTTACAAGATGTAGTGGAAACTAATAAAAAAAATGGAGAATTGTTACCTGATAACATAAGATGCCTCATTGCAGGCCGATCAGGTTTTGTAAAAACTACTTTGCTAGTTGATAATTTCTTGCTTGCCCCCAATTGGATAGATTGAAGAAATAGATATTTTTATGTGTTTTCTAAAAGTTTAGAACAACAAAAATACCAACAACTCATGAAGCTGTATGAAGGACTGGGCATAGCTACATTTGCATTTACAATAAAACCTCTCGAACAATGTTTGAAAAATTCTGTTGTATTCGATGATGTTATTCTGGAAAATCTGAATGAAATTAGAATTTCTTTTACACAGGATCGTCACAAAGAAATAGACTGCTTTTATTTAGCTCAAACTTATTCCAAAATTCCCGAACAATTACTACGAGATAATACAAACTTAATCTGATTGTTTCGTCGAGATCATACTAATTTGAAACATGTATACGATAATTATGTGGGAGGAGACTTAAATTACAAAAAAAATTCAAAATTTTCTTCATCTTGTTGGAACAGCGACGATTTTGGATATGTTACTATCGACATGACTCGGAAACTAAACAATGGTAAATTCAGAAATAAAATCAACGACTTCTTAAACGTTGAAACGATATAAAATAACCATTAATCAAAAAAATAAATGTGACGAAACATAAAATAGAAGATAATTCAAAATTACGAGAGTACTTGTCCAAACGTTTCATAGGTTGGAAAACAAATAACCAAGGTTTTTACGAACAACACAAACGTCAAGACCAACCTATTATCGATGCAATCAGTGGTTTTGGTAAAGAGATTAAGAGTGTGACAGAACAAAATAAAAACCTCATCAATGAATTGGTACTTCTTACTGCTAAAAATTATGCAGATTTTAATCCTACGCCATTATCTAGTATCCACACACCACTGGTACTTAAGGAACCAACTGCTAAAGCAGCTTTAGAAGAATCTGAGAAAATTGAGTTGGGTCCCCTGGAAAGGGATTACCCGAGTACAGGAAAATTCGACAAAGATGAGGTGTTTGGATTGTATCCAACTATTAAGCCTAATGAAGGCGTAGTATTAAAAAATTGGTAAATCTAAAGTAACATTCGAAGGGGATAACATAAAAATTAATTTTGGTGGGGGAAACAGCTGGTCCAGATATCTTGGAACCGTAGGGCTATGGGAGCTTATTACCAGAAAACAACCAAAACATTTTACAGATAATGATTATCAAAGTTACTCTGAAATTTTGACACTCTATGATGCTTTGTACCAAAATAACGATTCCAGTCAAAAGCGTGTGAAATCGAGCAGCGGGGATAAATACAATAATCTGATTAAACCCATCTGAAATCAACTAAAAACCGGTAGTGTTATAAGACAATACAATATTTTACCTGAGGAATTTGAATGGGTAAACGATGTGAGAAAATTTATACAGTAGATAGGTTGCTGGTTATAGTAGGGGAGGAAAATGCTGGGAACAATAATTTCCATGAGAAAATGGATATTGTAAACATGATTAGTGACAAATTAGCTAATTTTATTGTAAACGATCCTAAAGGTATAGGATACTTAATTAACCCTCGGATGCATGTCACTTTTTTTTTTTACAACTTTACATATGTGGGGTCAATTTGACCCCAATGCAATTATGCATTGAAATAAGTACGACAGAGTAAATAGTTCAGCTAATATGGTTTATTGATCAATAATTTATCTGAATATAACATAGGAAACACTTACCTTTTATTATTATTATTTAAGCCCCCCCAAAATAACAATGTATTGACAATTCACTGTTCTACATATTAATGGTAGTTACACTTCGCTCGCATTTATCAGAACTTCAGTTGACCTGAGAAACAGTATTTTAGAGATAACACAATACAGTACTAAATATTATTTTATCTAGAACAAATAAATTAAAAAAAATAAAAGTAAAAAATAATAAAAAAGAAATAAAAAGAATGCGCCGGGATCTCATGGCAAATAAATACACCTCACTCGCATTCTGAGCACACCACAGTCACACTGCTGTGGACCTGCACATAGGTTTCCCACATCTTCGGCAACGTTCCGTCGTCTTCCTGTCCTCTTTTCGTGTGGAGACCTGACATCTTACTCTTTTCTTTGAAGATCTTTCCTCCAGTCTCTGTGCCTGCCTTACTACGCCTCAAAGTTTTATTGCCTCGGTTTCTGGTTTCTTCAGGTACAAGCTTTGGCACCTCACCCGCATGTGAGGAAAAATCAACTCATTCGCCAACTCGATAATGAACATACGCCGTCTGTGACTGACGCCTGATTGGTAATCAGAATGCTGTGACAAGTAGCATGTGTATACATTGAGAACGCCTACATTGATTACATTATAGAAGCGGACCATTGGCCATCGAAGTGTTTTGTGTTCTGCAGGTGTATGTTTGAACCAGTTTGTCCATGGCGTCCACTCCACTCTTTGTTTGGTTGTAAAACTTTATGATTTCTGGATTCTTCTTAGAATCATCATCATCAATGTGTATGTCACGATGCATGGTGCTGAGTAGAATGACATTCTTGTTTTTCTTCGGCACGTAGCTTACCAGGATCTCATTTTCATGGAAGCCGAATTGTGATGTGCAAGGCTGTCTTGTCTTGATATTGGATAGTGTAGGTGGGATTTCAAGCTTGTTTTCCTTTACTGTTCAAACAAAGGTTACATTTTGTAACAGGAGATCGTTAGCCAAGTCATGACATGTGAAGAATTGGTCAGTTGTGATATTTCTTCCAGAGTTCCGCAGTGTGTAGCACAGTTTCTTCACGACGTTGCTGACAAGGTTCTTTAAACTGGCTCTCCTGGCTGTTGTCCCAAGTAGATTAGATCGTCTTTGGCGTAAAAGTTATGAGCATCACACAACCAGGAGATCTTGATGCCGTATTTGGCCGGTTTACTTGGTATGTATTGCACGCACTTGCATCTCCCACTGAAAGGCACTAACTGTTCATCAATCGTAAGAAAGGCGCCGAGTACCATGATTCTGCGACAGTTTTTGATAAAAAGTGTCCAGATATATCGAAATGCAGCCATGTGATCAGTCTCCAGATGTGCAGCGCCAGTATGTGTCACCAGATCAGAGCAGTCTTCTGATGTCATCGAAACGATTTACTCCAAAGGTTGCTTTGTACTTCGGGTTGTAGAATTTGTTGAGAAAAAGCTCACGAACAGGAACATCCCAACTTCTCTCAGTTGGCCTCGATCCGTGCCAAATACATCTGCGCATGCGTACTTTGCTGTGAGTCATGGCAGAGTGGGTGGTTGCCCTTGAGATGATTTAAATAGTTTTGGCCATAATTGATCATAATATGTACGATCAATTTCCCTTTATGAATGTTTTCCTGCTGTTTTCAGTCTGGGGTCAAAATGACCCCACACATGGAAAGGAGGGGTATTGTTAAAAAAACGTTAAAAATATAATTCAAAATAAATTGTAAGAAATTTATTTATACATGTTCCTATAGATGAAATAGCATGGTAAGATGTCACAGAAAATCAGAATTATTTATTTTAGATTTTATTATAATACCAGGAAATTAACAGACAGTGGGGTCAAAATGACCCCACTCATGCATACGAGGGTTAAAATTATCAATACTTTACCTCCTAAATTCTGTAATATATCAGAGGGTCGAGATTTAGTAAATTATATTATTAATAAACTTCCGTTCGAGTTACACGTTGACACGGTCGTGCCATGTTCAACTATAGCATATTAATATCCATAAGAATAGATTTATCTCAATGCAAATTGAGCATGAGACTCTATATCGGTATACACGTGATACCTCCCAGGGCAGGGGAAAACATTAAGATTTGCAGTAAATTAACAAACGCAGGACTTACGTGTTAACAAGTAGGTTCAGAATATATTTATCTTGATTATGCAATTAAGAACAACATTTTACATCATAACGAAATGCACTAAAATCATTGTAACAACAGCACAAAAATTATCACATGAACTTCCATTAATCTCGTAACTTCTATTCCCAAGATTCATATCTATCAGGCGAAATGATGTACTTCAGCAGACTGTTCATACGTCCGGGAAGGACGTGTCAATCGCCCCCTCCATTGAGAAACAAAATCGACGACGACTCGTGGAAGCACTCACAGTCTAGGAGATTTTGGATTCAACCTTCTAAAAGTATATTCCTCATGTCTGGAGAACAATTAAAAATCTTCAGATTGTCGAAATTCACCCTGTACACAGCCTTGCGAGTTTTTGTTTCTAATAGCACTGCCGTGTTGAATTTCACTTGGGTAGCTATAAACGGTCCTGTCCACAAATAAAACATCTTGAAAATGGTTCGGTTAACAGCTGAACTTGGACGATGACTTCTTACAAGTTTGCCGTTTCTATATGGACCTGCAGGGCGATTTTCACGGTAATTATTCTGCCTCTGGACCATACGAACCCTCGGGTTTCTGTTTGCCGAGTTGCCTGGAATATCTCTGTTGTTCTGGTGAGTAGAATTCTCCTTCCTCCACGCAGTTCGCTAGGCATCCTTCTGTTCCGCTTGCTCGTATCTCTTAACAAAATCTGCAAGCGAATCAACAGTTACGGGAGCGTGGGCCATACGCAATTGCTTCACTCTTAAGGCAATTGGCCGATTATGAGGTTTACCACCTCCTGCTCTGTGTAGTGGCTACTCAGGTTTCTGTAAGCAGAATATACAGACCAAACATATTCTTCCAAACTATTGTCATTGTTTTTATTGTACCGTTTGGCCCTAACAGATGCCTACTCCCTTTCCTTTGCCTCTGAAGACGCAAAACGCCTCTTAAACGCCCTACGGAAATCTGAATATGTGTTGAAATCATTCTTATGAGAGTAGAACCAATGATAAGCCATGCCCGTTAGCAAACGAGGAATAATCTCCAGCCTGTATCTATGCGGGATCTGAAGGATCTCAAGGTTGGTATCTAATTCTTTGAGATAAATCTCAGCCGAAGTGGCTATAATATTTCCGTCGAATTTCCGCATGGAATTCAGGTCAGCCATCCGGGGAGTCATCCCACCACGCGTAGCATTGGTTCGAGATTTTCTTTCATTTCTCTTTTCCGATAAGGTCGTCTCTCTGCCTGAAGAACTGGAAACGATCTCTCTGTGGCGTCTTTTTTTAAATGTGTACGGTTTCGTTGCCCCGAAGAGACCTCAGAACGACTAGGAGACAGTAACCTTCGAAAAGGCGCGCCCAGCTGGTCCACCCGCGGTAACTCTGGTTCACCGGAGAGTGGCAACTTGCTTAAAGTGGTTGAAATTTGAACCACTTCGTCACAAAAATTACGCATGTCTGAAGAAAGCTTCCCTTCTTTGGATTCCATATCATTTTATCACTCTTCAGCATTCTCTCTAGGACCCTCTGTGCCTTTAAGTTTTTCCGCCACAGTCTCTTCAACTCGCAAATTCAAGTTTTCTCTCAGCTGATATGCCATATTGGTCACCTGGTTGTCCAACTCTCTGGACATTTCTTCCCTGAAACCGCTCTGCGTTTCACTGATTTCCTTTCGGAAGTCCTCCTTGGTCTGCTCAGCTTCTTCCCTCAACAGAACAACTGTTTCATGGAGTTTAGATTCCAGCTGCTGAGAATTTGACTGACATGCTTGACGTAAGCTCATCATCTCAATTTCAAGGCTTTCGTTCAATTTCTGCTGTCCCTCAGACATTTGCAGAGTCAGTTGTTCGATCCGCCGTCCCATCTCTGAGTTGGACGCAGCGAGTTGTGAACAACTACAGGCCAGTTTCTCCTCCATCCTTGCTTCTAGCCGGCACTCAAGAGTTCTACTACTTTCTTCTAGTCTTAGTTGTAAACTGTGCTCCAAGATATTCATATTTTCCTGAAGTTTATCCTCTAACCTCATAGAGTTCTCATGTAACTTAGCCTCCAAGCTATAAGAATGTTCCTGCATTCTAGATTCTAGATTATAAGCGTTTTCCGTAATTCTTTCCTGGATTCTAAGTTCTAGATTACTAGAATTTTCAGCAATTCTTTCCTGTATTCTAAGTTCTAGATTACTAGTATTTTCAGTAATCCTTTCCTGGATTCTAAGTTCTAGATTACTAGAATTTTCTGCCATTTTAGCTTCCAGATTGCTGGAATTTGCCTCCAGCATTCGCTGCAATGACGCGAGCAAATCAGTAGTAGCAGGAACAACAGGAACTGCAAGTTTTTCTTTGCATGCGAGACATGTTAATTCACAAGGAGAATTACTTTCCTTTGGTGACTTTAGCTTTGCACAATTTAAATGAAAAGTATTGTGACACTCAGTGCAAACAAACGTATCATCAAGCCTTGATGTAGTCTCACAGCAAAACACATGAACTGTGCTTTCGTCAACATGTAACGCTTTGCTTCCACTTCTTAATATTTTATTTTCCATTGTTGCGCATCAAAAGTTCTGAGTCAACTGCAAATCTAAAACACGTTACCAAAGATTAACGTAACTAATTCACAATGTGTTCGCGGCCCCACGTTGTGCGTCAAATTATTGACACGGTCGTACCAGGTTCAACTATAGCATATTAATATCCCTAAGAATAGATTTATCTCAATACAAATTGAGCATGAGTAACATGAGACTCCATATCGGTATACACGTGATACCTCCCAGGGCACGGGAAAACATTAAGATTTGCAGTAAATTAACAAACTCAGGACTTACGTGTTAACATCTAGGTTCAGAATATATTTATCTTGATTATGCAATTAAGAACAACATTTTACATCAGAACGAAATGCACTAAAAATCATAGTAACAGCAGTACAAAAATTATCACTTGAACTTCCATTAATCTCGTAACTTCTATTCCCAAGATTCATATCTATCAGGCGGGATGATGTACTTCTGCAGACTGTCCATACGTCCGGGAAGGACATGTCAACGTACCTGGTTACCAATATTGTGGTCCTGGTACAAAACTTGAGAAACGAATAGAAAGAGGGGTATTAATACTCTGGATGCAGCTTGTAAAGAACATGATATTGCATACAACACACACAAAGATCTGAATGATCGTTATGTGGCTGATGAAAAACTGCAAGAGGCAGCTTATGGAAGATTAACAAGCAGAGATGTATTATTGGGTGGAAAAATAACAGAGTTGGGTACAACCATTGCTATGAATACAAAACAAGAATTAGGGTGTTTTTTTTTAAAAAAAACGGAAAATAATAATAATAATAATAATAATAATAATAAATCAACTTGAAACCAAAAGGAGTTATGTACCAAATAATATATCAAGATCTTAAAAATTTAAATATAATTCAGTTTTAACTAAAAAACAACAAGAAAAGAAGAGGCAATGTATAGCCAAAAGAAACGGAATGAAATTATTACTCAATACGCCACAATTAAAACGATTGCAAAATACAAGAAAACACACATAGTGGAGGATTTATATTCAGCATTCCAGCTATCCTGGCTGCATTGGGGGAAGATGGGAGCTTAGTTGGGGGTAGTGCTGCAATTGCCAATACTGTGATTGATTAAAAAAAGGCAGAACTAGAAGAGCAAAAGCGTCATAATCTTGCCATTTAGAATAAAAAGTAGGCAAAGGTGTGAAGTATAGAGCACTCAGAAAATTTAAAAAAAAGAAGCTCTTACCAAGCAAAACATTGAATCTTGAATTAAAATATTTAAAATTAAACACTTCAGAGGGGTTTTCATGTCTGATTCTCTCCCTAAAGGTAGTCCTAACTCTCGAGAATGTGGCGTGGTGAATTTGGACAGATCCAAAAACGTTGCTACTCACTGGATATGCTATTATAAACAAAATGACAATGCTTTTATTTTCGATTCTTTCGGAGGGGTACCCCCTACAGAATTAATCGTTACTTGAAACATGTCAAAATTTATTACAACGACGATCGTATTCAAGATTTCATCAAATTATATGTGGCCATGTTTACATTACGGTGTTCAGAATTTTAAATAAAATACCAAACATCAAATTAAAAGATTTTCAAATAGCTGTTTTATATATTAAAAATGGGAATTTTTAATCTCTCCAGCGAGACTTCGGTTTTGAAACTACATCTTCACGATGATATTATCTATCCAAAATCCATAGCTCTGAGAGCATTCTACAGCATGTATCTGATTCCGAATGTAACTACCTACAACAATATTATATTAGAAGGTAATGAAAAAAATATTATTCCTCCTTGACAGAATAACTTATCTACTTTACAATTTGAACTTCCAAACACTGTCTTGCTTTCTCAAAATTCTGTAACACACAGAGTAGAGATTGTAACTAACAATGAAACAGTGGACTTATCTACCATGGGAGAACTTTTAGGATTTGAGAACAATAGCAAATTTGAAGCAGGTGTTAGGCACATAGGTAAATGTATACCAAATTTCTTAGCTATTGAGACATTGAATACTCACTGCAACATTGCCACAGGTATGATTATCAAAGCAGAAGAAAATTCGATTGGCAGTCACAAGGAGACAAGTATCATTGCTATATTTAAACCGAATTCGGAATTTATGGAACATATCTTCTATTACCCAATCCCACCAGTCTATTTCCCTGTTTCTATTGATAAAGTTAATTACATAGAGATAACAATTACGAATGAGAAAATGAAATCATCGATTTTGCTTGTGCAAATAGCACTGCAATAATAGAAATTAATATTTAAAATACATAAGTAAATACCAAATGGAAAATATCGAGAGTTATGAATTACAGTCCTTCCCTCCAAACAGGAGGAGATTTGCAAATTTGAATCAGCCTAACAAAAAGATACAGTATGACATCAAGGTGGGGGACGGATTTATTCATCCACATAGATCTGAACTGTATATAAAATTTGATATTATAAATCAAAGTAAGAATATCCCCCATCCGGGGCTAATGTAAAACTTACAGAAAATTTTGTTCCATTCTTATTTTCTCAAATTGATGTCAGAAAGCATGGTACAGTGATTGACAGGATTGATTGTACTGGAATTACATCCACTACAGTGGGGACATTGAAACTGTCCAAATCAGAGAGTGCATATTATAAAGTTGGTGGGTTCGAAGCTGGAAAAAAAATTCAAGCAACAAGTCACACAATATTGTTCCCATGAAATTGCTATTTGGATTTTTCTCTGATTATAAAGAAATTATGTGGAAAGGTGGTTTGAGTGTCATATTTCGCAGAACACCCAATGATCATAATGCTGTCATGAGATACAAAACTTTGAATGCAGATGGAATAGCTAATGAGGCTAGTTTACCTGAAGCTGCGAAATGTGTGATTCAGTCTATGGAGTTGCGAATGCCTATAATTGAATATGAATCGAATTATGCTCTCAAATACAAAGCCAACATTTTGAAAAATTCCCAAATTCCTATTCAATTTTATACTTATCAATGCATTCAGAAGCCTGTGGAAGGTAATGAATTTGTTTGAATTTGACCTTACTAATCAGTTCCAATCTCTACAATATGACATGCCAGAGTTTGAAGCTGTACTGTTTCAAACAGGGAGAGATGACAGTTAGGAAAAAGATAGCAGCCAGTTTGATAATTGTAAAGTTAAAAATGTGTATCTGAAGAATAGCAGAAGTGAAGTATTTCCTCGTGAAAATTACAATTTAAACATTACTCAACATGATTATTTAAAATTATATGAAGCTTAGAGTGAATTTAGAAGAGTAACTGAAGGTAACATAGACATGTATTATAATCCAGATGAGTTCATAGTTCACAGACCAATGTTTTTAATAAATGCATAAAAAAGAAAATTGGTAGTTTTAAGCTTTAGTACGCCCCGCGGTCTGATGAAATTAAGCCCAGTATCGCCGAGGCCTTGAGCGGGAAATTTGAATTCTTATACATAATGGAGAAAAATCGTAATAACTCTGGCACTATGGGACCAATTTCCTTCGGATAACTTTTGTTTTGCAGGCAATACATCGGTGCATGAAACCATGTAAAATTTAAATGCCCCAACCGCGGGGAGTTACGTGCGGGGGCTGCATCCCCCGAATTTCAATGAAAAAAAACAACATAAAAATGTGGAGCTCGCCCCCTCTTCTCCAGCTACTTTGGAGAGAAAACCGGAACTTTTGTTTTTTTTTAAAGAACGGACCTTCCGCAACATAATGAAACTTGATTCATGTTCGTGGGGGGAATACAATTTGAATAATAAGCCAATTTGCATATTATTCATACAATTGTTATAACTGACACTATGGGACCAATCTACTTCGGATAACTTTTGTTTTGCAGGTAGAACATCAGTGCATGCAACCATGTAAAATTTTTATGCCCCAACCGTGGAGGGGGGTTACGGGCGGGGGCTGCATCCCCCAAATTTCATTCCCCGTCTCCTTGACTCCCCGCCACTACTTTCGGCTGGATCACCAGGTCTAAACACAAAGAAGAATGTGTGCCTTATCAGTACTAAATCACAGCGTTGGAAGCTTGAAGGAAAACAGCATCGTAAATACCAAGCATTCATTGTGTCTGTGAAATGAAACGCCAACACGTGTTTGTCTGAGCCCAAACACGTGACATTTTCCGAGAAAGGAGGGGGATTTGGAATTTTCGTAAACACGATTGCAAAACATGTTCCCGAACGAACTGTCAGTGTTTCAACCTCAATATACAAATATAAGTGTGGCAAACCCTCGATAATTGTACCGAAAGCTGTTTGTAACATATTTGTTACGGCGGCTACAAGGGACATACTTTTTTGTCACATATATGAGATGGCGGCGGACTAAGGGATAAATGATCGAACTAATATTAATTTAGTATCTGAATTTCATGATAAAATATGCAGTGCAATTTTAATTGTGGAGAAATCATATATTTATGATGTAAGAAATGAAAGAGTGATAAAAAAAAATTAGTAGGAGAGAATAATATATAAAAACTTGAATTACGTGTAGATATTTTTGTTATTTTCAATTTTTTATGTTAGGTTTATTTTTCTTTGACATGTGTTTAGTGCAATTATTATTAACTTCTAAACTAAAGAGGCCCCAAGGCGAAGTATGAATCCCACACTCGAGAATACACCTCTTGTCGTCGTGTGGATCCAGGGCTACTTTTTTTTTTATTCGTTGTAATCTAATGGTTTTTAGCTTTGTATTCCATTATCCTCTCGATGTATTCTCGACTGTGAATAAAGGCAATAAATATAATCCTGGAATGATAGTTTGTTTTCCACGTTCTTTTTGTGCGTTCCTTTGCTTTCTTCGTGACGCTGCTCTCTGTTATAAATGTATATATCTTTGAAAGCAAACCAGCGAACTCAACAATAATATCACTGTTAAATTCATCTTTGAACTTACCGAGAATCTTCTTGTTGCGGGAAGGAATACCAAATCTGTTGGGTTGAGGATAGGAAAAAGTGTCGAAATACACAAGCATGGAAGGATCTTTAAGATCTTCCTAGAGGTTAGGTGTTTGTATGTCATAAAAAAACTTTCGGTGTCTATGTACAAAATTGACAGGTTATCATTATAGAAGGGTTTCATAATATTATAATGAAATTCGAACATGTACAGTTCCGACAAGTCGAGAACTGTTGCACCAAAGTAAATAGGTTTTCTGAATTTTATCATTTTCATTTCTAAACTAAAAAGTGCCAAATTTTCGATGTAAATTTTTCGCGATTTTAATCTAGGATCAGATAGCAATTTTCTACATTTTTTGTTATTTGAAATTAATTTTATGTCTATATGCTTTCTGACGTTCTCCATCGTTTTCCATAAACGGCATTATTCATTAGTTTATAAAAATCTTTATCTAATTCTGAAATGGCAGCTGATCTGTGCCTCGTGTTGGTCTCAATATAAGATTTTAAGCATGCAGAGTGTTTGAACTTGAGAATTCTTCTCAAATTACTACCTGAACAACCTTCCAAATCAAAAACTGGAGACTCTTGTACAAAAGCTTTCATTGGTTAGAATCAGGTGGACATTTAATTTCGGGTTCCGGAGGTAAATCGGAAAAAGTATCATGCAAATTATTTGGAATTTCAATGTCCATCTCAATGAACAGACCAAATTGACGATCATCGAAACGATTAATATCAATTGAAATGGGATCTATCCACTCCAATCCTCCGTAGGGAAGTTTTTGTATCATTGCAAATCCGTAGAGATTGTTTACTTCAGCGTAACATATGTAATTCAATGGTCGATATGCATCGTATTGATTCTCAGACATGTGAATATTGTTTGCTTTGCATGTCTCTGCGAGCATTGCACCATCCCCCCACGTATCCCTCTTTCTATAAAAAGTAACATGCCCACGTCCGATATCAATTCCAACTTGATCCTGGTCTGGAGCAACATAGCAAACCACGACAAACTAGAAACACTGTAGAAGTATGCTGGATCTAATTTATAAATATTTATTGCCGTTTTTCTGAATACCTGAAAAACATCAGCAAGTACTGTCACGTCAAATTTGAGATATGTATCGCGATAATCCCCGAGAGTATTGCATCGCAATTCCTTCCATATTAATTTCGCATTTTCGTATTCTCCATTCGTAATTTCGGTTTTCTTCAGTTGACTGAAGAATTCTTTTTGAGGTGGAAGAGTGTCATCGTCAAATTTAGATTCATCAGTTACATATTCGTAAATAATAAATGCCTCTACGTTTAATCAGTTCTAAGTGTATGTTGGGGAAACTAGCTTTTGTAATTTTAAATTATTCGTCGGTAAGTTTACTCGCTAAAGCATCGAGATTTGCCGATAGGATTCTAAAAGAATCTAGAAATCTCATCTCTATGATTTCATTCGTTCCTGCAATTTTAACATTCTTACTTATAGATATATAACGTTCTTCGTTTTGAGCAAGAATATCAATTTTTTGGGTATCGTATCCAAGATTCCTAAATAAAAAATGGAAGTCGTAATTGGATCCATTATGAAAAAATATTGTTACGAATTTAGGCTTCTGGATTTGAGGTTGCAGGGGTTACAGATTCCATTAGTGTAGTATCCGGTGAAATGATTATCGTGAAATACTTTCCGATTCTCATCCGTAAAATGTTGATTACACACCGGACACGTTCAATGTAATTGTAAGATAGAAGTTCATCACTAGATAATAGAAGCATTGATTTCGATTGGCATAAGAGGCTGCCAATTTTCTTAACCTCCTCCACCTTCTTTTTAAAAAAGCGTTCAATAACATTCGGTCCGCGATATATATATGGTTTATCTATTCTATCCTGCCAAACAACAACATATCCAAAAGTACTTGGATCATGAAGCTAGTACCGTGTTGTGGAAGAAAATTCGGGATCCGGATGGCAATAGGACAATGGATTGAGTAAAGCCTCAAAGTCTGCGATGATAATGGCCGGATGTTCCAACAAGGCCTTGTACATTTTAAATTCTTCGAATTCATTTTCTTCGGGCATCAACATGCGAGCCGGTCTGTTGACTCCACAGTAGATTTTATATTCAGCAAGTTTTTGTTAGGCAATTTCTTGATTTTGTAAATTTTGGTAATTACGTTGGTCAAGATCGTCGAATACGGTTAAACACCTTGGACAAACTTCGATGTGTGCATGAAACGTGGTTGTTTGGCTTCTGACCAAGCGTGAGAGTGAATGAATTAGCGTGTAATGATGAACATCATCGTCAGTAATGAGAAGCAGATTGATTTCCACGGCTTCGTCATCAGCAATATTAGTTATCCTAACAGGATGCATAAAATGCTTAACTGAAGCATACGAATAAACATTTATAGCTAATCGTCTTTGTGCTCCATTTCGTAGCCTGCTTTCAAACTATGTTATGTCAGAAATAGCAACAGGGTATTCGATGCCTGTCATAGCATATTCAATCTAATCGATATATTTTTTATAGTGACTAACCTGTTCCGGATTATCTATCCAATGAACCGGGTGAAGTGCTGCTAAAATGCACCACATAAAACACTTATTGTCAGTGTTTTTAATGTTCAGCACAGTTCTCTTATGCTGAATTTCTACCGGAAGTGGAATGTAGCACGAAGCAGAAAAAGGTGTAATCTGTGAGGGCTTCCACATAAAGACCAACCTGATTCTTAGCCTCGAAATCATCGTGTTTCCTAATTAATTCAATAGTAAGATCAGAATAAAAAGGTTCAAATTATTAATGTCTGCCAAATAAGAAACTTGGATTTTCGTTTTGTGAAAAATATTTCTTGTACCATTGGTTTTCTCATATTTACAGATTAGATCAACATATACTTTTATGGAGTTGTTTTCCAGTTTATTTTTGAAAATATTTATGATAGATGTTTTAATTTCACTCAAAAAACTAGAAATATCACAGCCTGGTTTCGAAGTAAAAAGAAAATCCAGGAGTTGGCTGTTGAATGCAGATGTAATCGGCTTTTGGTCATTAGACATCTTAATTTGTTTAGAAGCAGAAGCTTCAGCTTCAGGATGATCATTTTTTCTTTTCAATGTTCCACGTCTGGTTGATGCCTTGCAAATATTCATGTGTTTACTTAAATTACCAATGCTTATTATTTTTCCGCATTCAGGACAAGGCTTAGTAGGTAACAAACGATTTATTTTAAAACCTGTTTCGCTACATCAGTAGTGTAATTGGACCAATAACCAGTGCGAGAAAGTATGAACCCCCCTCATGCAGATTTGGCTACACTTAAAACAAGCTCAACATGCCCATATGAGCTTTTTGCTCAAGTGTGGAACCCCGTCTAATCCAAGATTTTTGTAAAAATGCCCTCGGGAATTTCCTGAGAAAGTATGACCCCCCTCAGATTGATTTGCCTGCACTTATAAAAGGCACTTCTGTGAGATTGTTGTCCATAATCCTGTCACAAATATGCCCCTCTTGATATTTTTTTTTGGCTACACTTAAAACTAAGCCAAGATACACACACACACACACACACACACACACACACACACACACACACACACACACACTCACACAAACACACACACACACACACACACACACATATTTACTTCCGGTTTAAGTTCAATTGGGCACCAGGCTCAACTTGCATATCTAGTACTAAAACAATGTAGTTCTTCTAGAATTGTTCTGTGACTCTCTCATTTCTTACATCATAAACATATGATTTTTCTCCTATGAGAATAACACTACATATAGTGTCATCAGGGAGTGTATCATGGAATTCACAGATAATTTTAATGTTTGTCCTGTCATTAACCACAACTTGTTTCCTTTTTGAAGTGTTGATGATAAACATGGGTCTCTGTGCTTTGAATTCATCTGGTGTGTAATACATGTCAGTATCGCCAGTAGTGACCCTTTTGTATGCTGTAAATGCTTCATATAATTTAAGGAAATCATCCTTGGACATGTCTAAATTATAATTTTCCCTGGGGAACACCTCATTTCTGCCATTTTTAAAATATATGTTCTGATGTTGCAGCTATCAAATTTACTTGAATTTTTTTCCTGATTATTGTGTCTTCCAGTCTGAAACAATACCACCACAAAATCCGGCATGTCATATTGTATACTGGAGAATGAATTTGTAGCATCAAACTCATAATAGGTACCAGATGCGGGCTTCTGTACGCATTGCTGTGGATTTTTTATTATATCAGCTTTGTATTTAAGAGCATAACTGGCCTCATATTCAACAACTGGGATTCTTAGCTCCATAGTTTGAAAAATGCATTTGCCCTCATCAGGTAGGGTATTAGGCAGAGCTTCCCCTGTAGAGTTTAATGTGCTGTACCTCATCAAAGCATTAATATCATTTGCAGCTCTTCTAAATGTGATTCTTAAACCACCCTTCCACATAATATCTTTGTAATCTGAGAAGAATCCTGGCAACAGGCGCATAGGGAACAGCACTGTGTGGTTCTAGGATAATATTTTATCACCAGCCTCAAATCCACCTATTTTGTAGTAAGAAGCCTCGGTTTTGGATAATTTTAGTGTGGCCAAAGCTGTGAAGGTAATGCCGGGATAATCCACTCTGTTTATAACAACACCATGTTTTCTGATCTTAATTTCAGAGAACAGATGCGGCACAAAATTGTCCACCAATCTTATATTTGAATTTGCCGGATAATCTGTTCCATCGAGCTTTACAACATCAAATTTGATGTATAGATCTGCTCTGTGGGGGTGTATAAAGCCATCCCCTACATCAAGATCAACCTCAATTTCTGTGTTGGTTTGATTTAAATTTGCAAATGTCCTCCTGTTTGGGGGGAATGATTGTAGCTCATAACTCTCAATATTTTCCATTTTTTTCTTGTATGTATTTTTATTTAAATATTAATCTCTATGATTGCAGTTGTTGTGGCTCCAGCAAAATCAACTAATTCTTCTTTTTCATTAGTGACCATCAACTCAATGTTATCTATTCTATTATGGCACACAGGAAAATATAATGTTGGGGATGGAGTGTAGATGATTGGCTCCATAAATTCAGAATTAGGTTTGAATGTTGCAATGATCCCAGTTTGTTTGTGAGTGCCTATGCCATTTGATTTGGTGATCATACCCTCGGCCACATTACAGTGAATATTCAGAGTCTCTATGGCTAAGAATTTAGGTATATTAATAGCAGTGTGTTTGATGGCCGCTTCAAGTTTTGTGTTGTTCTCAAAGCCTAACAGCTCTCCTATAGTACCCAGATCCACTGTTTCTGTAGCAGATACAATCTCTACTCTGTGAGTGACAGAATTTTGAGTTAATACTATACCTCTGGGTAATTGAGCATTTAGAGTGGGCAGATTATACTGCCCTGGAGTGATGACAATTTTTTGATCCCCTACTGCAATTTTGTTGTTGTGGTGAGTAATATTAGGGATCAAGTACATGCCATAAAATGCTCTGAGAGCTATTGTTTTCGGATACACTATGTCATCATGTAATTTGAGTTTCAATATTGAATTTTGGCTGGTGAGATGGAATACCCCCATGATGTTTTAAATACCACAAGGCTTTTTGAAAATTTTCAATTGATGGTTTATTTATTTGAGACATATATCTAAGAACAGATAAACACAAATGTCCACAATTAACATCTTTGAAATTTTGAACACGGGCATTATTGTAATAAAGATTAGCTGAATTTAGATATTTTATTAAATTTTCAGGTGGAACACCTCCAAATGAATCAAACACAAAAGCCTCATCTTTTAAATATTTAAGATAACAGATCCAGTGAGTGCCCTGATTTTTGTACTTATCCAAATTAACAATGCCACACTCTTTGTTGAGTGGTTGCTCTGGCAAAGAATCAGACATGTGCACACCTCTAAAATTTTTGATGCCCAGTGGCTTGATTAAAGCTTCAATATCTTGGTTTGTAAGCGGCTCTTGTTTTTTTTAAAACTTATTCATGGCTCTCTTAACACCTTTGCCTTGTTTCTCAATGGCCAGGTTATGGCGCTTCAATTCATCTAATTCTGCCCTATTTTTCTTGGCATCTATTACTGTTTTTGCTATGGCAGCTGATCCCCCAGCCAAGCTCCCAACAGCCCCGAGTGCTGCTAAGATGGCCGGGATAGTAAATATGAAACCCCCTACATGTGATTTTTTTCTGGATTGTTGTAATTTTTTTAATTGGGGGGTACTAAGCAACAATTTCATACCATGGCCCTTTGCAAGACAGGAGTTTCTTTTCTTGCGCTGCTTTTTGGTTAAAAGACTATCAATAGTTTTAAGAGATTTAAGACCTGCATAAGGTATTTGATACATAACACCCTTGGCCTTCCTTGTAGGTTAATTATATACATATTCACAACCCCCACCCCAGTTTTTGTTTGGTGTTCATAGCTATGGTGGTCCCCAATGCTGCTATTCTCTCACCCAAAGAAGCATCTTTGCTTACAAATCTACCAAATGCAGCCTCTTCTAATTTCTTGTCTGCAACATGTCTCTTGTCAAGATCAGAATGTTTGTTGTATGCTATGTCATGGTCTCTACAAGCAGCATCTAGGGGATTAACACCAGGATCACCTCTGTTTAATCTATGGTCCAATATTGTGCCTGGACCACAATACTGATAGCCTGGAATGTGTAATTCAAATGGCAGCTTGTTTATAAAGTCATTAACCAACCCCCGACCCTCAGAAATATTCCAAAATTTAGGTGGTAGATTATTAATAATTTTTATAAGATATCCAATCCCCTTAGTGTCATTCACTATAAAATTAGACAATTTGGTGCTTATCATGTCCATAATTCCAACCTTTTCATTGTAAAAATTGTGGTTGCCAGCATTTTCCTCCCCAGCTATCACCAATAACCTATCTACAAGTTTCCTGACATCATCAACCCACACAAATTCTTTAGGCAGGGTGTTGTATTGTTTGATTCCACTGCCTGTCTTAATTTGTGACCATATGGGCTTGGTTAAATTGTTGTATTTTGCTCCACTGCTAGACTTGACTCTTTTTTGTGTGGGATCATTGTTCTGGTATAGAGCATCTGATTTTATTAATATTTCTTTGTAATGTTCATAATCTTGATCTGTATAGCCGCCAGGCCTTTTCCCAGTCATCAGTTCCCACAATCCAGGTGTTCCGAGATACTTAACAAAAGCACCTCTTTCTCCAAGATGAGATTCTGAATATACAATTATATCATCTCCCATAAATGTTACTCTGAAATTGCCAATTCTATGTATGATGCTACCATCACGCTCTGTGTCAGCATATAAGCCAAAAACCTCATCTTTGTTGTCTTTAGGTGTGCTTAAATATTTTTGAGCAAGAAGACCCAATTCAATAGGATCCAGAGTAGCTTCAATTCTTCGAGGAGCAACAGGACTAGGTGTATGAATACTAGAAAGTGGGGTGATTGGATAATCTAATATGTTCCTTGCAGCTACAGGTACAAGCTCTGTGATCAAATTTTGATTTTGCTCTGTAACAGTTTTGATATTTTTACCTAATTCACTAATAGCATCAATTATAGGCTGTTCTGTTTGTTTGTGTTGTTCATAAATTCCTCGGTTCTTTGATTTCCATCCCTTAAATCTTTTTACAAGATAATCTCTTAATTTAAGATCATCAATGATTTGCCTTTTCATGGTTATTTATATATGTTCCAATGTCTAGAAAATTGTTGATTTTATTTCTGTATTTGCCACTATTGGGTTTTCTTGTCATATCAATTGTGACAAACCCATAACTGTCCTGGTTCCAGCACCTACTGCAAAACTTGGAAAAATCATTGTAGCTCAAGTCCCCACCTACATATTCATCATGTATGTGTTTGAGGTTGGTATGATCTTGATGAAACACACATATAAAATTGCTGTTGTCTCGGATCAGCTGCTTGGGTATTTTTCAAAAAGTCTGTGCAAGGTAGAAGCAATCAATGTTTTTGTGTCGGCCCTGTGTAAAGAAATTTCTAACCTTGTTTTGATTATCCAGTATAATGTCATCAAACACAACAACAGAATTATCGAGACATTCATGAAGTGGCTTAATATCTGGTTCAAAAGTGGCAATATCCAATCCATCATATAGCTTCATCAGCTGCTGATATTTTAATTGTTCCAAGCTCTTAGAGAAGACATACAAGTGCCTGTTTTTCCAGTCTAACCAGTTGGGTGCCAATAAAAAATTATCAATCATTAGTGTAGTTTTACCACAAGCTGATGGCCCAACAATAAGACATCTAATATTTTCAGGCAGCAACTTGCCATTTCTCTTAATCTGCTGTTCAGGTTCTGGCAGCCTTTTTATAACATCCCAGGTGCTCATATTATCACTTTGTCTGCATCAATCCAGCTGTTTTCCGGATGACCTAGCCATTTGACAAGTAACTTGTTGCCTTTTCTGCGGATGATTTTTTCTATGAGATATGTGTCAAGCTGTTTAGTTTTGTTGAGTTCTTCTTCATAGAATCTGCCTTTGAGAATTTCTCCTCGGTGGTCTTTTATTATATATGTGTTAAGGGTCCCAGGTTTAATTTGAATCACTGTAAATAATTCAGTGCTCCCGTTTCTTGTAAAGCCTCTTTTGAATAAGTGCTTATATTTGCTGATTCTTACTTGATCACCCACCTTGTATTTGGCCTTTCTTGTTGTTGGCTGGTATCTAGGATAATAAACAGTCCTGATCAATTTTTGCTCATCAGACGGAGTTACTTCAGAGGGTTTCATGTTGATTGTGGAATGGACCGAGTTGTTATATTTATGTAGAAGTTCTGGAAGAATATTAAGCCATTTATAATTACCTTGAAGTGTAAATTTTTTATACATAAGATTTTTTAGGGTTTTGTTGAATCTCTCTACAATTGAGGTCTTGAGATCACTGTAACTCGAATAATGTTTTATTGACTGGCTTTTAATAAATTTTTGGAACACAGAATTATAAAATTCTTTGCCATTATCTGTTTGCAAATAACGCGGTGATCTTCCACTCTGATTGATGATTGTCCTGATGGCTTCTGTAACACATTTTCCAGTCTTGGATTTGAGTGGCACAGCCCAGGCAAATTTTGAAAATGTGTCTATTACAGTGAGTAGATAGTTGTAGCCCTTGTTGATTTTGTCTAAGTTTTTCAGCTGTCCACTTGCCATCTCAATCAAGTCGCTCTGCCATAAATCATCTATGCCTTTTGTAACTACTGGCAGTCTCTGTTAATTATGTCTGGCTTGTCTGTGTAATTCATCAACAATAATTTCTCTAGACATAATATGTAAACAAGAATATTGCAACTATAGGGTGTTCAGCAGCTGACACTACAGGATTTTCTAAATACAGTTTGTCTCCTATTTGTATTTTAAATTCCAGAGAGCCATCATCTTCAGCATAGGCTGTTTCTAACGTATTGGGGTCTGTAAAATCCTCTAACTCTACACTGGTGATTTTTGCTTTGTTATCAGCATTTGTTATTGATAAGGTAGGGTAGTGGTGTGCCTGTGGTTGAAGCCAATATTTGATCTTGATTGGTCTCAGTGTGCCCCCAAAAAAAACTGGTAATAAAATTGTGCAAAGGACAGCATATATATTTTGCCACCTGGCGTAAATGGTGAATCATATTCTTTGTTGGGGATACTGTACAATTCAAGAATTACTGTATGTTTTGGATTCTCAATTATGCCTGGTATTTCTTTTTCAGCTGTAAGCAATCTGCTTGTTACAGATTCAAGATGCTCATTGATGGTCCTAACAACATCATCATGGCCTGGCTTGATTTTTATGTCCACAACAAGTTTCTTGTATTGTTGCACAATCTCTTGAAGCTGGGTGGCAAAAACAGACAAAGCATTTGCTTGATTGGATTTTATGGTCCCTAGCTGTTGCTTGATATTAGCTACAATTTGCTGTAAATTTTCAATAACTGCCAATTTTGAATTTTGAGCAGTAAGATCATGGACCTGTCTTATGATATCCTCAAACAGAGCATGCAGTTCATTAATATGTTGATTATTTGGTAGAGTGGCCACTGTCTGAGTAACTTGTTTGATCTCTGTCTGGATATTCTTGATATCTTCTGATTTCAATATGCGATTCACAGCTCTCTTAATATTTTTAAGTTCCTGTGATGTAGGCAGATTTGATACAGTATTCTGCAAAGATTCAAGTGCCAATTTTAGATTGTTTAATTCAGAAGCATCAGCCACATTTTGCATAGCATTTTGGAGCAGGGCTATATCTGCCTGAGAGGGTGTTGATTGTTGTAAAATTTCAAGCTTTGTTTGGATATCATCCATCAAGTGATGAAAATGTGACAGCTCATATTCAGTGTTGAGGTTTTCAAGCTTTGTGATCTGTTCCTGGACAATAACAAGGGTATCTACAATACCGGGCAGGCAGGATTCTAGAGATTCTTGTACATTTGTCAAATCACTTTGCACTGCTGCTATTGTACCCTCAAGATGGGTTATGGTACTTTGAATTTTTCCAAAATCTTCATATGTTTCAAGTTGCAGCTTAATGTTGGCAACACTCAGAGTTATTGCACTCAAAGCATCAGAAGATGGCAAGTTGTTCATAAAATTTTCAAGTGTCTCAAATTTTTTTTAACCTCGGCTATGGCATTGTTCTGGGGGTCCAGATTAGGTATTTGGAGTGATTGAATCTGTTCTTTTAGAGTGGAAATCACTAGATCAAAATCTTCTTGTTTTTTTGCTTTTGACAATTGTTTGGAGCTGTGTCTGGACATTATTTATCTGTTCCTCTAATTGTTGTTTCAATTGCTAAGAGTTGTTAGCCTGGGTCTTAAATTTGGCTTGAAGAGCTGCTACAGCTTCTTCTAAACTTTGAAAATTATCCAATGTGGCCAAATCAGTATATTTCTGAAGCAGTAATTTGAGTTCAGAATCAATTTTAAGAAGAGGGTCCATGCATTGTGATTGTAAATTTGTAATTTCTAATTGAAGACTGGCATTGAGTTTGGTTTGTAAAGCTTGTAAATCACTTCTTAATTTCTTGACTCTGACATCAAGCATCAGAATCTCATCACTGTGATCTTCATGTCTTGTATGGCCAAATATATCATTAGGCATTTTTGTTTCAGTGGTTATTTATTATTGAATATCTGATTCTTAATTCTATAAAAAAGGGTATAAGCTTGTCATAGGATCCAGGGACCTCAATATATAAGCAGTCACCAGCAGAAACAGTATAAACAGTGCCAGAAATCATGTTTGAGTGCTTAATTCTATAAATATTTCTCCCTACTGAAATTTTGACATCACCCTCAGGAGTTGTAATAAATTGCAATTGACCACCTACAGGTAATTGGTAATGATTTAAATTATTGTTAAATATTTACAATGTTTTACCTGTTTCATCATCAACATCTGTAAATATGCTGTTCAGATGAATAATTAACAAAGCACTTAGTTTAGATATCATATCAGAAGATGGTTGTGGTGTTGGCAGCTCCATAATAGAATGTTTTTGAAACCAAATAAGTTCATAGGCATGTTTATTTATTTCAAATCATGCTCTGTAATTGGGCATTGATTACCACTTTTCAAATCACAATGCCCCCATGGTAGAGTATGTATGCCACATGATAAAATACATCTCTTATCATCATGTGGGTCCAGAGCCACTTTTCTTACAATATTGCTAGTCAATAAGTGATCCACACTCTGAATTCTGGATTCTGATGTTCTGATTGTGCTACATGATTTGAGGCAATTTTTGTAATCCTCAAATTCAAGCTCTTTGTCAACTGTTACTCTGCCAATGCCCTTGGCCTTTTTGGCAACAACACCACTACATGTTTCAAAACTGTACATCTTGGCCCTTAACCCAGCAAATGCCACAATAACATCACCAAGTGTCTCATCTTTTAACTTGCCAGGCATTTTTTTGTTGTGGGGTTGAATCCTTGTATGTTCAATGGTATCAAAATATTCAAGCAATGCAGGCTGTGACATATCTTGATAAACATCTTCTGTTTGAATATCAAGAACAAAACTATCTGTGTCCATGTACATCAGTTTTACACAATCACCATAAAAAGGTTTCAAAACATTATAATACAATTTTAACATGTGTAATTTGGCCAATTCCAATATCACAGCCCCCACATAAATAGGCTTTTCAAATTTGATCTTTGTTTTTTTCATGTTGAAAAGTGCCATATGCTCTTCATAAATTCTTCTGTAATTGAAATTAGGCTTTGCAATCAATTTTTTGCTCCAGCTGGTGTCAGTAATTAATTTAACATCAATATGTTTTCTAACATTTTCAATTGTTTTGCCATACACTGAATTGACCATCAATTTAAACAAAGATTTATCAAATTGGCTCATTGCAGATATTCGAAGCTCTGTGTTTGTATCAATATATGGCTTCAACCATCTTGAGTGCCTGAACGTCAAAACTTTTCCAACTTTGGTCACTTGAACACCATGATTCATCAGGAACTGGAGGTTTTTGTAATATATGACATAATCCTGTTTCGGCTCTAGAGTCATCATCAATTTCTTCTGTTTAGAGCCAGGTGAACACTTAATCTCAGGAATTGGGGGCAGATCAGAAAATTTGTTGTGTAAATCATCACTAATTGTCAGATCAACCTCTAAGAACAGGCCATAGTGACTGTCAACAAAATCTTTAAGATCTTCAATATTGAAATTTTCAAACCACTCAAGCCCTGCATGTGGCAGTTTATCCATCATAGCATAACCATAGAGGCTGTTTGCATCTACATACAGTATATAATTTGATGGCAGTGCTGGATCATAATCAGGAATATATTTGTTATTTGCTCTGGCATATCTCTGAGAACATTGCACCATGCCTCCTCTTATACATTGTTCCATAAACAGATACATATATTGATCCTGGATCAGATCCAATTGCATTTTAGTGTTTAAAAACATTGAAGACCATGCTAGGCCCGGAGCACTGTAAAAATACATTGGATCTAGTTTATAATTTTTCATGGAAGATTTTCTGAATACCTGCAGTATATCAGCTAAGAGGGTCACATCAAGTTTTAAATATGCATTGTGATAATCACCAAATGTCTGGCATTTTAAATTGTTCCACATCAACTGGGCATGGTGATAATCATCATTAGTGATTCCAGATGCTCTGATTTTGCTTTAAAACTCTTGTTGTGGTGGCAAAGAACACTCATCAAATTTAGAAAAATCTGTAACATAATCATATGGATATACACCCTTCGCCTAATTAAGTTCAGGTCCTGATTTGGAAACAAAGCACATGTGATTTTGAATTGATCATCAGATAATTGAGTGGCCAGTGTAGCCAGGCTAGCCGATAAAATTCTGTATGAATCAAGAAATCTTAAATGAATAGGAACACCATTAACTTTAATTATTTTGCTAATGGCAATATATTTTTCATTATTTTCAGCTAAAATATTTAAATTCTGCTTGTCAAACCCCTCGTACCTGATCAAATGATGAAAATCATAATTGGATGCTCCATGCCAAAATATGGGGACAAATTTTGGTCTCTAGATCTTAATATTACAGCTATTACACAGGGCCATTAAGAATTTACCATCTGTATGAGAATGGTGATGAACCTTGATATTTGTATCTGAAAATTCGGAATCACACACCAGGCATTTTTCTGCATTGTTGAAATCTTCAATCTGTTTCTCTGTTAAAGGCAACATAGGTTTTGATTTTAATAAGATATTAGATGCTATGTCATGGCACTCATTTTCTATTCTATCTGCAAATTCTTTGATGGCATCTGCTCCCATGTATAAATATTCTTTACTAACCACACCACCCTGTACAACCACATAATTGAAGCTAGAAGGTTCATGAAACTGGTATGGTGTAGTTGAAGATTCATCAGGATCTGGGCTGCAGAATGCAAGGGGTTTGAGATTTGATTCAAAATCACAGACTATATATGCTGGGTGTTCCATCAGGGCTTCAAACTTTTTGTATTTTGCATTTTCACTTGGCATTGGCATCACCATATGAACAGGTTTATGGTTGCCACAGTATTCAAGATGCTCAATTAACTTGTTTTTATCAATTTCCGCATTTTTTTCACGAACCCCATTTATTATTTTTCTACCATCAAATACACTTAAACATCTTCTACACAACTTGAATATTGTATTGGATTTGTCTAGTTGTGTTCTGACTAAAGCTTCAAGATTATGTATCAGAGTGTAATGATATGTGCCATCCTTTTCAATTAAGAGCAGATCAATCGGAACAGTAGATTCATCATCAAGTGTACTGATTCTGAGAGGATATTTCAAGCAATTGCCACGGCCAGTAGAACAAGTAAATACATTAATAGATAATTGTTTGCCATTGATATGCCTGGCCTTTTTTTCAAATTTATCAATATTCTGAACAGACATTGGATATTCTAAACCCTCCATTGCCTCATCAAAATCATTTTCATGCTGTTTATAATAAGTTATTCTCTCAGGATTCCTTGAAACTGGATACAAAGCAGCTAAAATACACCACAAAAAGCATTTCTCATCATTATTTTTTATATTAACCACGGCTGTTTTGTTTTTGATATTGGCAGGTAATGGCAAATATGTAGATCCTTGTAATGGGTTGAATTCAGAAATATTAACATATAACTTGTGTGGAGATCCGCATAGGCTCCATCCAGACTCTTTTGCTGCAAATTCAGAGTGTTTAATATTCAATTGATCTATCAAACTGCTTATTATTTTGTCTGAATTTGCATTTGAATATACCGGTACAGTTTGTGTTATGTGGGGCTGTGTAAATTTTGTGCCATTTGGCTTCTTATATTGTGTAAACAATTTGAGGGACAGCTTATAAGAGCCATTTTGTGCATTTAGAATTGCCTGCACATCTGGATTTATACTCTTCAAAAAATTCTTAATGTCACATCTTGGCTCTGATACAAACCGGTGATCCCTTAATTGGCCGTTAAAACTGTTATGGATGGGTTCATAGCGTGGCTGCTTTGCTGGTCCAGCATTAAGAGGTGTTTCATGCTTCCTTTTCAGAGCAGATGTAGATGGTTGTGGGGGCAATGTTGATGACTGTGCAGAGCAAGTACCTTTATGTTTATATGTGAAATATTCCAGATTATATTTTCTATGGAATTTAGGGCAAATTTTTGTGGGAGTTCTGCATTTGTCTGGATTACAATTCCTTTGATGCTTAGCCCAATTGGGGCTGGATATATTTTTTTGCATTGATTACAATATTTTTTATTTGACATTTTTGTTGTTGTTTATTATATACAATTTCTTGGGATTCAAATCAAAATTCTATGCTTAATAAAAAATATCAGTTAGGTTCAGCAGTGTGTTTTGTATATTTAGTGTGTGTGTGTGTGTGTGTGTGTGTATGTGTGTATGTGTGTTAATATTTTTGGCTTTGGAATTTATATAAAATTTCTTGGGGTTCAAATCAAAACTCTATACTTAATAAAAAATATCAGTTGGATTTCAACAATGTGCTTTGTGTGTGTGTGTGTGTGTGTGTGTGTAGATGTGGGTGGGTGTGGGTGTGTGTCGGTGTGTATAGGGGTGGGTGTGGGTGTGTGTGGGTGCGTATATGGGTGGGTGTGGGTGTGTGTGGGTGTGTATATGGGTGGGTGTAGGTGTGCATGTGGGTGGGTGTGGGTGGGTGTGGGTGTGTATGTGGGTGGGTGTGTTCAAGGTCAAGGTCAAGGTCATCTCAAGGTCAAGGTCAAAATAATCGAAAAAATAATCGAAAAATAATCGAAAAAATAATCGAAAAAATAATCGAAAAATAATCGAAAATATAATCGAAAAAATAATGGAAAAAATGGTCGAAAAAATGATCGAAAAATAATCGAAAAAATAATCGAAAAAATAATCGAAAAAATAGTCAAGGTCAAGGTCATCTCAAGGTCAAGGTCAGTGTGTGTGGGTGGGTGTGTGTGTATATGGGTGTGTGTGTGTGTTAATACGTTTGGCGTAGTTTTAGGTGTGGTCAAAAAAAATATGAAGAGGGGCATATTTTTGACAGGTTTATGGACAACAATCTGACAGAAGTGCCTTTTATAAGTGTAGGCAAATCAATCTGAGGGGGTCATACTTTCTCAGGAACTTCCCGAGGGTATTTTTACAAAAATCTTGGATTAGACGGGGTTCCACACTTGAGCAAAAAGCTCATATGGGCATGTTGAGCAAGTTTTAAGTGTAGGCAAATCTGCCTGAGGGGGGTTCATACTTTCTCGCACTGGTTATAGGTCCAATTACACTACTTACATCTTCCCCTATGCTCACTAATATTAGTTTTGGAGATTTATTTTACACAAATAACACATTCGATTAAATTGGTAGATGATTTTTTTAATATGCTTTAAGTAAATAACAATATGAAGCACAATCAACTCAAAATTCAATAAGATTCTATTTACTAGCAAACAAAACACTTTTAAACTTACGATAATTGATAGAATGTAACTTAAAACAACAATAGTTTTAATTATAATATTTTTCAGCTCAGGTATTTATGTATAAATTTTCTCGGGAAAAAATACAAAATTCAATACAAATACAAATTCATACAAATTCAATCTGTGTGAAAAACGACTTGAACCACCTTCAAAATAAAATAATTGTAGCTATTACGATAAAATTTTCATCTATGTTATTTATACAAAATTTCCGGAGACAACAAGTAACATCTGATTACATCAAAACTCAATCTGATCGAAATTACTATGAAAAAAAAATCACTTGATACACTTTTTAAAACTTGAAATAATAAATAGTATGTAGCTTTAAAATAAATTAAATACTTAACTTTTAACAGAAAAAAATGAGGAGCACTGCAAGAACACATCCGTACTCTTCAACCAATCTCACGATACTGACTGATCTGTAATGCGCAAACTCTTTAAGTAACCTAAGCGCGGACCGCGTTGAAAACATCCGAAACAGTGAGCCAATCAGAAGACACCACATCATCGCATTACGTCATAACCAACCAATCAGAAAACAAAACATTAGATACGGGTCATCATAATATTGCGTAATAACTTGTTGCATAACATTGCAACCCACAGGTGTCTGTCAAGTAAACCGGAAGTAGACCGGAAGTAATCCAGAAGTAAACCGGAAGTAAACCGGAAGTGGACCGGAAGTAAACCACTAGTAGACCGGAAGTAGACCGGAAGTAAATTTGTATTGGTGTAAGTGTAGGTGTGGGTTGGTGTGGGTGTTACGTACTTTAACTCGTAAGAAATTATGACACTCGTACCAAGTGTGAGGTGAAAAAATAACAGATTTGCAAAAGTGTAAAATCGACAAAAGCATCATCAAAATAGGTTTACTATTGTGCTTAAATTAATAAAAATAATAGGCCTCGTACAAAGTGTTGCTTTGAACCCCCAAAATATATGTACTCGTACGAAGTATGAGATGAAAAATCACAGAGTTGCAATACTATAAAATCAACAAAGATATTGTCAAAATAGGTTTTCCATTGTCCTTAAATTAATAAAAAGAATAGACCTCGTACCAAGTATTGCCTTGAACGTACATGATTACAATACTAATTGTTACTCGCCTACGAATAATTACTTTTCTTCTCTCTCCGCTTCTCAGAAGGATCATGGGCGTGCACAGATCCCCTTTTTAAGGGAGCAAAACCATTGATGAATAGTGGAGTCGATTTGGTTCTGAAACTGAGGGGAGGAGGCAATACAGTATATTTCCCTTTGTAGATAAGGTGTAGCATAGTGCGATGGCAAAAGTGGCGAAAAGTGGGGGGGCAACTTCCCCCTCTCGCCTCTTAATCGCCGCCTCTGCTGGTGAAATACCTTTAACCCAAATAATGTAGTAATGGAAATCACGTTATTTGTTTATTTACCTAGTACCTACAGTACTCTGCGTCCACTTTACACTGATAACAAAACTAAAACAAAGCAAGTCTGACACAAATTATTTAAACGTAGATTGTTATTTTACAAACCCAGGCGAAGCATAAGGTGAGGTCAGGGCTCGAAATGGACCGGAGCCGACCGGAACGGCTTCCGGTTCGTGATTATCTGGAACCTTTCAGTTCCGTCTAATCAGTTCAGTTTCTTAGATATTTAGACTAGGCTTGGCTACTCTTTAAACATTGCAAACGATTGATTCACCTTGAAGGACGATAGTTTCGGAGTTAGAGGAAAACCATTTTCCAAAGCATTTTCTTCTTTCGTGGATAATATGAATGGCCGGTTTGGAGACTCAGGTTTCTTTTCGCATACAGTCCCATTAAATGCACATACATGGCATTTAGATAATTGTGAAGGTGTGTGTCATGAGAGGAAAACTTTAATGTAAGCGAAAGCATGTGTGCGTCAGTAGTTAAAAATCTCCCCAATTGCAAGAAAACTCCGCACTACATATCCACGTTACTGAAAGTTTATGTGAATTATATCAAAATTGTTCCAATATCTACAGCTGAATGTGAACGCTTGTTCAGAGATTATATATTTTCTTGGATCATCAAATAAGCTACATCGCTGTAAGCCAATTTCGATGATGTCCCGTAGTTTTCTTGTTGTTTTTCTTTATGAGATAAGAGCTCCAAATACGATTTTAAACCTTCGTTCTAAAAGTTATTCAAAGACAACAATGCCTATCGAGGATAACTTTAAGGGGCAGGGGGGTTCCCGACTTTTCTGCTTTCATTTGTTTATTTTATAAAAATATCGGGGCTGTAGCCCATTGAACCCACTTTCTACGTACGCCAGTGACCTTAAGTGACTACACCAAACAACGAAAAAGCTCAGTCAGGCTGCAGCAGATGGTACCTTATCACACGATCTCTCAAATATGAACTCGTTTAGTCATTTTGCAACTTTCAGACAAGAAAGCGCCACGGAATCACGATGCGTAGCTTACAGAGTTGATTGAGGGCCTCCCCGATGGCGGAGAATCGTCGTCGCCTTGTAATCAAGGGGTCCCAGGTTCGATACCCGGTGGAGGCAAAAGTGGTTCGGATCCCACTTTAAACTGTAGGTCCAGTCCCGATTAGCCTTACTGTGCATAAAGTGGACTTAAAAAACAGCCACTGGTGCTAACTATGGATAACAGAGTTGATTGATTCATTGATTTGGTGTTTTAAGTTAATTTTATGCACAGTAAGGCTAATCGGGACTGGACCTACAGTTTAAAGTTGAATCCGAACCACTATGTGCCTCCACCGGGTATCGAACACGAGACCCTTTGAATATAAAGCTACGATGCTACCACTGCGCTATCTGGGAGGCCCAGCTTACAGAGTGATCTCTGTTCTACCCTTCTCCCTCTTCTATCTGTCCTTGTATTCCACTCACCATGTGTTATATTATGGAATTAATAAATAGATTTGTAATTCCAATACATTTACAGCGTAATTGCTCCTTCAATTTTGAAAAATCTTTACGTGATTCTCGGTATCGGTTCTTCTTATTGGCCAAGTTGGTCTCAAATTCACTTCATTCCCAAATGTCTTAACCGGATCGGATTCATATCCCGGTTCAATGTGTCTTCCCAGGAATCGTACCTGGTACTCATTTTTTACAAGGCATCCGAGTCCCTCCTGACTGGAATTAAGTATACATCACAACCTTTTTAAAATACCCTCTATCCGTATTTCTATCTAGTTGAAAGGATTTGGTAACGCAATTGCCACATTCAGGGGAGCTAGGGTTAAGGTTACATACATTCTCGATCTCGGCCTTTTTGGAGGTGTTGCGATCAGCACCAGCCCCGCTTTTTACCCACAGGTATGCGTCAAGGTACACATTGATTTGAAACTGGGTTAGCTCCCTGAGCAATTTTATTCAGTGACAAGGCAAGAAAAATTCCAACCTTAAATCATCCACCCCGGGAATCGAACTCTTGTATCCCGCGTGGCAGTCAGACGCCAAACCGATTAGACCACCGCGGCTCTGGGAAATGATTTGATCTAATTCTAAATAATTTTTTGGTTCGGTTGTAAGCTCAGTTTATGCAAAACAAATCTAGGTTAATATGGACTGGACATAGAGTTGAAAATGTGGTCCGAACCACTGTACGATAGACTTTCAGGGTTCAGCATAAATCATATAACTTGGATAAGATTTTAGATATCATGAAAGGAATCACTTCTGACTGGGTTAAATATCACTACAGTTTACCTTCCTAATTCTTTAGGCCATGTTTGAGGCAACAGCCAACTGGTTCCATTACCAATATGAGGTTGAGGTGTGGGACTCGGAACCAGAGACTAGTGGCTGCGATTAGGGGGTCGAGGGGTGTCCTGCCCCCCAACATTTTGCACCTTGCCCCCTCATTTTGGAATCCAATCGCCGACACTGCCTCTAACATTCGCTTCAGATGGTTGAGTGGTTTACTCGCGATTTCCAAATTGTAGTTTAAAGGTTCGAAATTTGATCATGACATGTTGGTTTATTTGTGAATGAATTTCATGAAATAATCATGCATCATCATCGATACAATTTGTTATTAAAAGGTAGAAAATGAAAAAAATACTATGAAATATATAACAGAAAACATTAGTAAGTAGGTACAGCCGTTAATATAATTTGGTGAGCATTAATATTCAAAAGTACGTCATAATCTACTCCTTTTGACATCACACTTCAAATCGCCGTACCAAGTATAATGGCCCCACCTGTATATTACTACCTAACGACGCTCTGGGTTTGTTAACAAAATAAACAGCGGGAGATTTCACTGAAGCGAAAAACGACACGTAACAGGCTATACGCGATGCATGTCGCTTGCAATCAAACCCTCAGTAATAATGAGATCAATCTTTTGAACAAAACCGACAAGACAAGTTGCACGTGTCACTGGCCAGTTTTGTCAATACCGTGCACCATTTCGCCTCGTGCTCTTTTTCGCGAATGAGGAGTGAATGTTTTGCTTCAGATTGAATGGGCTAGTGTCGCATGTCGCTTCGGTATGAAATACCCGTGTCACTAGTAGCTTGCCGTTCAAAGAGCTTCCAGACCGAAGCGTAAGAGTAACGCCTGTCGCCTCAGTAATCAAGGCAACGTTTCAAATTGATGCAGCACGAGAAGCTGCGAATATCGCTTGTCGTTTGTGTGTCACTCTAATTGGCTATTTTGTGCATCGTCACGCCTCCGTCTGTTGTTTGTACATGCAGTGAATGCTATAGTGAAAGGCTAAAGTGACCCTTGCCTCATGTTGATGTGAAACCCCGGTGTCGCTTTTAGTTCCGTCAGAATTTCTCTGTAACTGCTTGAAGAATATTTCAGATCGAAGTGACAAGCGGTAGGCAACAATCGACAAGCAACACAGGACAATTCAATCTAAAGTAAAACATTCACCGCTCGTGCGTAAACAACATAAAGAAGATACACAATGCATGATATCGTAGCTTTCCAACATGAACTCCCGGATATTAAATACGGATGTAATTTGCCCCACCCTGATTAATAATATTGATGGTAGAGACAGCCCTGAACGGGCAGGTACAAATATCTAACTTATCATTAAAACAAACTCATGATTTGGTTTAGACTGAGGTGAGCAATGCGAATGGCAGAATGGGGTGTAGACTAGCTTACAATGTTCGGTTTAGAAATAAGACCAGTAGCTCCTGCTTCTCCGATGATTCCAGATTAAAAGACCTCGTGACGCTCTCATGCGCACCTATTTAAACCCTCGCTTGGTCTCTCGTCACCTCTAGCCAAAGGCCAGTGTTCTTGCCATTTCCTGTGAAAGGCTTACCCTACACATTTCTGAGCAGGAGCTGACAAGCTCTGTCAGGGTCAATATTTCTTAATCGAACGGATATGCTACGATATTAATAAAACGGCCATTCCGAGCGACACGTAACAGACAAGATGCATGTGCAGTATTGTCGCGTCGCTTCGGTTCGAAAGGTTGAATTGATTACTGAGGGTCCACTTCCAAACGACAAGTATCGCATGACGCTTTATTGCCTCTTGCGTGTCGCTTGGAAGCGAGCCAATCAAGAACTGCGGTTCACACCGTTGCGACATGATAGACCGCACAAACCTGCTTTGATTTGTGAAATCTTAAAATAAAACAAGAATGTATGCAAAGTAATACTTAATAGTCAGCAATTAGGGCAAATGTGTATTTTTTCCTCAATTCCACAGTTGGTCTAAAACCCCTTAAATACGCCACTGACTGCACAGCAGTTAATCCCTTCCTCAATTCCGTCGCGAGAAGTACTCTTCTCCCCCCTCCTAATTCGCTGCACAGAAACAGAGACGTGCAAGCTACGTGCTCTCAATTGGTGCCATCTAGGATGTTTCGAAACTTTTTGCCCAATCGGTATGGGACGTAGCTTCTTACACACAGGAAGAAACCATGTGACGTACAAGAATTGTGATTGGTTTGACGAGTTGTGCAATGTTGATTGGTACCCACAAAGGATGCAAATATATTAAAATTACAACACGTAAATCAGACAGGTAATATTGGCTCCAGGTTTCAACAAGAATAGTAACCATTTTTTCGTGAGGAAAACTGCATTAATCAAAATTGTCAAAAACCACGGTGCTATTTGTAATCATATTCACGTTCTCAACATCTTATGATGAACTTGAATATGCTACTTTATCAAAATATAGTAGTTGCAACAACATATGTACACTCACTTGGTCTTTACAAGACCATGTTTACACGTACGTGTGTCTGTGGGTTTGTGTATGTGTGTGGGTTTGTGTGTGTGGGTGGGGGGGTTGTGTATGAGTGTGGGTTTGTGTGTGTGTGTGTGTGTGTGTGTGTGTGTGTGTGTGTGTGTGTGTGTGTGTGAGTGTCTGTGTGAGAGGTTAGTTTATATCACAATAGATCACATATAATCGAATAAGTTTTGCCAACTCACATGATCCAGGTTTGTTTAGCTTGTGAAAAATCGGAAGGGGAAATCTTTATGGGGTTAGTTGTCAACACTGATTTACGTAACCTATGTCGACCAATCAGACTCATGCACCACTTTCGGTAATAGAATCGACCGTTATAACATACTTCTTCCTTGCCGCAAAATGCCCTGAATATACATTACATCACGTGTTACTTATCTTTCGAAATTTGAGTTCTTTCATTTTTATTTTGTGAACTGTTCAGTGTGTCACAGATAACTTGTATCAGAAGAATGAAGTGGGTATACTGTAGCTGTAAACTTTGGCAACATGATTTGCAATTCTTGACATGTATGTTGTTTTTACATCATTTTTCGTATATATGGTTCACTTCGTGTTGGGTTTTGGAATTCGTTATCTTGCTTTGTTTCGCGGTACATAATGTACATAATAGCAATGTCGTTTTTCAAGGAATATGAGTGTTCTTTGGAACCATCTCACACACAGTTTCACGACCGAAAATTACATCACAAATGGGATGAAATGTGTTGAGTTGTCAGAAATGAGGTGGATAAACGGGATTTTTTGAACGATTGAATCGCCGAAACAAACAACAAATCCAACAAATAAGGAAAATGTTACGGATAAAATTGGTTTCTTTCCATGTCCTCTATAGGTTTCTATGGTCCATGGGCACACCATCAACATAACACCATATATATAATTTGAATATGGAAGAAATTTATAAAACTGCTTACGTACCTTCCTTCGTATTTCACTTTTAGTCATGTGTTTTAGTAATTTTTCTTCCTTCGAATATTGTGAAAACCTTAAATACATATTTTTTTTTGAATTTGCAACCAAGCTAATGTATTCCCTTAACTTTCCTTTATCGGTTGTATTTCCGAATCTGCAAAATAAGATGCATAATACAGTGCTTTCAACGTCAAGTCGTTCCTTGAACTAGGACGGGAAATGATAGCGATTCTGCCATCAAACTGGAAGCTCTAAATCTATGTAATGAAAAAGCTCGCACAATTACGTTAAGAGTTATAATCAAAATTAAAACGAACATTGTTACAAGAGGTTATTAGAAATTATGTCATCCTGCATGCACTCATTTACGGCAAATTATTAGGTAAATTTCAATAATACGCTTCAGTACCTTTTCGAATTTGCGTCCATATCTCTACTGACATTTTCTTTCAATACTTCTAATGTACAACTTTAGGTTTAAAAACAAGTAGAGAAATAGAGAGTTCACCGGACTAATTCGTTTTATACCATAGCCTAGTTGGGCTAAAATTAAGCTATATTTTAATATCTTCTGGTGGATTTAGCAAAGTTCTCTGTGTAGCAAAAAGCCCAACCATGCTATTACCCTCATACTAAGGTGATTAACAAGAGCTCATATTTTTTAATATCTAGTTTGGGAATTCTACCCTAAGAGTCATGTGACACTCTGTTGATTGGCTGACAGTGTATTTGGAGTTATACTCCAAGCAGGTGGCTAGTTTTATTTTAGAATTGTGTCAAGGTAGTTTCTTAGGTATGAAAAAAACTACAGACTACTTGATTACTAGTTATTTTTTAGATTCTCATATTTGCTCAGATCTAGTAAATACTACAAGTATATTACTTATTATATACTCTTATTTAATTTTATAATATAATTTTATATTTGGATCTAAATAATATTAACAATCAATAGAGTTTGACAACTAAAATTGTTCTGAGACTCTTTCATTCTTCCCATCATAAACAAAAGTCTTGTCTGTAATAAGAATAACACTACATAAATTCATACAGAGACTCATGGAATTCGCATACAATTTTGATATTAGTTCTATCATTGCCTACCACTTGTTTTCTTTTTAATGTGTTAATAACAAACATTGGCCTGTGTGCCTTCAATTCACTGGGAGTATAGTATACATTTATATTTCCTTCTGTTATTCTTTTGTAAGCATCGTAAGCCTCATATAATTTAAGAAAGTCATCTTTTGCCATGTCCAGATTGTAATTTTCACGAGGGAAAATCTCATTACGTCCACGTTTCAAATAAATAATTTTAATCTTGAAATCATCAAATTTGCTAGAATCTTTTTCTTGACTCTTCTCTCTCCAAGTATGGAATAACACAATTTCAAAATCTGTCATATCATACTGTATACTACTGAATTGATTAGTTGCATCAAATTCGTAATGTCCAGAAGAGGATGGTTTTTGAACACACTGGTAAGAGTAAAATCCAATAGGAATTTGTTGATTTTCAGAATATTTGCTTAATTTGGGAGAGCATAATTAGTTTCATATTCCACTACTGGTATCCTCAGTCCCATGGTCTTGATGATACACTTGGCTACTAAGGTAAGGTGTTGGGTAATATTGTACAATCAGGATTTAAAGTACTATAACGCATTACTGCATTATTGTTATTAGCTGCCCTGCGAAAAGTAATCCTCAGACCTCCTTTACATATGATGTCCTTGTAGTCTAAGAAGAAACCTGGCAGCAGACGCATGGGAAATAGTACTGTGTGTTTTTTGTCAGAATGTTTGTTCCTGATTCAAATCCCACTGCCTGGTGATATGTTGCATGTACTTTGGAAAATGTAAGTGTTCCTATGGCAGTAGAAGTAATGCCAGGATAGTCTGTTATATCTATTACACTACCATGTTTTCTAATTTCTACTTCAGAGAACAAATATAGTGCAAAATTATCTACTACTTTTATGTTTGCACCAGGTTGATTGCATCATTTTTTTTTCATTTTTTATTACTTCAAATTTAATATACAAGTCAGCACTGTGAGGATGTACAAAACGGTCACCCACGTACACATCAAATTCAATTTCACGATTGGGTTCATTCAGATTAGCAAATGTACGATGATTGGGAGGAAAATATTGTAATTCATAATTTCAATATGCTCAATGTTATGGTTATTTTATATATTAATTTCTATGATTGCTGTTGTGGAGGCACTTTCAAAATCTACTAGTTCTACTTTTTAATTGGTTACCACCAACTCTATGTGGTCTATACGATCTTGAGATACTGGAAAATAGATAGGTGAGGAGGGTGTGTAGATGATAGGTTCCATGAACTCAGATTTTTTTAAAAGTTACTATGATTCCAGTTTGTTTGTGACTACCTATGTTTTCATCAGAATTGGTAATCATTCCATCTGCAACATTATAATGGATTTTTAAAGTCTGTATGGCAAATAATTTAGGAATATTACCAACTATGTGTTTGATGGCAGGCTCAAGTTTTGTGTTGTTCTCAAAACCTAGTAGGTTACCAATAGTACCTAGATCAACTGTTACAGTTGCAGAAACTAATTATACTCTATGTGTAACAGAGTTTTTTGATAGTGACAGACCTCTAGTCAAATGTGCTTGTAATGTCTATATATTATACTGAGCAGGAGTATATATATATTTTTTTTCATTTCCTGCTGTAACCCAATTATTGTGTTCTGTGATATTAGGAACAAGATATATACTGTAGAAAGCACATAGAGCTATAGATTTAGAATAGATAATATCATTGTGTAAGCTAAGTTTTAGTATTGAAGTCTCACTAGTGAGATGGAATACTCCCACAATTCTTTAGATGCCACAATGAATTCTGAAAATCTTCAATTGTTGGTTTATTTATTTGAGATAAGAAGGCCAGCATAGAAACACATAGGTGGCCACAATTTACATCCTCAAAACCCTAGATACGCTCGTCAGTATAATGAGATTAGAAGTATTAAGATAATTAACTAAGCCTGATGGTGGTATTCCACCAAAAGAATCAAATACAAAAGCTATGTTAGCTTGTTTGTAAAAACAAATCCAGTGGGTGCCTTGATTTTTGAAACTATTCAAATTGACTAGTTCACACTCTATTTTATATGGTCTTTTGAAGGGTAAGATTTCTGACATGAAGACACCTCTGAAATGTTTAATTTTCAATCACTGAATCATATTTTCAATATCATAGTTGGATAATGGTCCTATTTTTATATATATTCTCAAATCAATTATACCCCTGCCTTTTTTCTCCATTGCAACATTATGAAGTTCTTGTTCTTCCAGATCAGCTTTGTTTTTCTTTGCGTCAGTAACTATTTTTGCTATAACTGCACTACTTCCTGCTGGACTACAAAAAGCACCTAGAGCTGCTAAAATAGATGGAATACTTAATATGAAACCACCAGCGTGTTTCTTTTTCCTAAAACTCTGCAATATTTTCAACTGAGGTATACTAAGTGTTAATTTAATTCCATGACCTATACTCAAACAAGATTATTTCTTCTCCTGTTGTTTTTTGTTGAGGAAATTGTCTAAGTATCCTAGAGATTTTAGATCTGAATAAGGTAATTGGTATACAAGATATTTAGGTTTCATCGTATTGGGTATTTATACATATATATACCGTGCGTTCATTTCGATCTTCAGACGAGTGATAGGGAGAAGCGTGGCGGGCGGCGCTGACGGAGATGCCGACATTTGTGGCCTGCAATGCCCGCTTATTTTTATGGACATATGCAGACATTTATATAAACATTGCAAAAAAAGCACTAACCTATGTTATAACACGCAAAAGTTATTCTGTAATTCATCCAAGTTCTGCCCTTATATACACAAATAAATACCCTTTAGAAACGATGTGAAGAGCCACAGATAAGAAAACATTTTAATCATAGTTTTGACCAGTAACGTCCTGCTTAAATTTATATCCCTGAAAGAGTTTTGTGTCGATGGGGATCGTTTGGATTTTTTGAATGTGCAACACTGTCTCAAGATTTCGCTGCAGACGAATTCGTTAAAAGTTGATGGTTTTTGTGAGCTTCCTTACAATCCGAAATCTCCGAGCTCGAGTTTTGTGTTCCTTCGCAACTAGATGAAGACAGAGATGTGAATATAGTGGCGACCAGATGTAAACTAAGAGCGTGTTAATTTCGTACTGTGTGCAAGAGTGATATTCTTGGTTACTTGCTGTCACTTGTTTGTGTTACTGCAGTTTGTATGTGTGTTGTGTCAGTGAGACGATTGGAATGCCAGCCGGAAGGTTCACGTTAGAACAAAGAATTCTTATGTATGACACTTACGTGAAAACAGACTCGTGTCGAGACGTATGTAGGCAATTTGTACAGAAATTCCCAGGCGTTTCACCTCCACATAGAGATTCAGTTAGACATCTTGTCCTTGAATTACGAGAAACTGGATCGTTAAATTTTAAAACACCTAAGCAAAAACTACGGATTCTAACCGAAGCAAAACTCGATGAAATTAGTGCAGCGTTAGAACGTTCTCCAAACAAACCTCTACTCCGTGAGGTGGACGTGTCAAAATCATCAGCACATACACCCACTAAGATACTAAAAATAGAACCGTACTCTTATAACACAGGTTAATACTCGTTCTGCAAAATTTATTTAAATGTCTGCATATGTCCATAAAAATAAGCGGGCATTACAGGCCACAAATGTCGGCATCTCCGTCAACGCCGCCCGCCACGCTTCTCCCGATCTCTCGTCTGAAGATCGAAATGAACGCACGATATATATATATATATATATATATATATATATATATCCCAATTTTCGTTACGTATTCATGACAATGGTTGTATCTAATGCTGCTATTTTTTCATCTAATAACTCGCTGTTCAGCCTTCCAAATGCTATTTGTTCCAATTTTTGATCAGCCTTATGACGAACACTAAGGTCACTGTGAGTATTGTAGGCAATGTCATGGTCTTTACAACCTGTATCCAAAAGTTTAATTCACTTGTATCATTTCTCCAGTCGTTGTTTTAAGTCCCTGGACCACAGTATTGGTAATCAGGTAAGTCCATTTCGAAAGGAAGTTTGTTAATAATGACCTTAACTAAATCCTGATCCTTCCAGAATTTGGAAGGTAGAGTATTAATAATTTTAATAAAGTATCCTATTCCTTTACTGTCATTTACAATAAAATTGGCAAGTTTAGCACTGATAATATCCACAATGCCTATTTAATTATGTAAATTATTATTGCTAGCATTTTCTTCTCCTGTTATTACAAACAATCTATCTATGAGTTTTCTTACATCGTTCATCCACACAAAGTCCTTGGATAGAGTATTGTAGTGTTTAATGGCGCTACCATTTTTAAGTTGGTTCCATATATGTTTAATCAAATTTTTGTATTTGTCCCCACTGCTAGATTTAATTCTCTTCTGACTAGTATAATTGTTTTGGTATAGACCATAAGAGAGTATTAAAATTTCTGAGTAACTCTGGCAATCTTCATGTAAAATCTCTAATATTTCTTGGTGATGATTTTCCACAGTCCCACAGTGCCAGGATATCTAGACTAGCTATCTGCTACACCCAAATTAACTTTACGTCATCTCCTTCAAATGTAACACTAGATTTTCCAATTTTCCAAACTACTCCCTCATTAGGCCCCATGGTTGGATATAATCCAAACACTTCATATTTGTCAAATTTCCCATTACTCACATAATCTCTTACCAAGGGATCTAACTCAATTTTTTTAATCTCCTATGGCCTTAGTATATGGTTGTTGGAGTACTAGAGGAGTGTGAATAATCGATAGTGTTGTAGGAGGAAAATCTGCATAATTTCTAGCAGCAAGAGGCATTAGCTCATTCATTAGATTCTTATTTTATTATGTGACACATTTAAATTCTCTACTAAGACCACTGATAGCATCAATAATTGGTTGATCCTGACGCTTGTGTTGTTCATAGCATCCTCTGTTCTCAGATATCCAGCCTTTAAGTCTTTTAGCCAGATAGTCACGTAAATTCAAATTGTCTTCAATTTAACGTTTTATTATTTTGGTTCATAGGTTATTTATAACGTCACAACGTATCTTAAAATGACTCAACAATTATAAAATTGTTAATTTGTTTTTATTTTTTCCATTTTTTTTTAGCCATATCAATTGTGGCAAATCCAAAATCATCTTTGTTCCAGCAGGAAGAACAGAAATTTGAAAATTTACTGTAGTTTAAATCTCCTCCTACACAGTCATTATATACGTTTTTAAGATTAGTATGGTCCTGTCGAAATAGACAAACTAGATTTGTATTATCAGGAAGTAAATTTTTAGGAAAATTACAATAAGCCTGAGCCAGATAATAAAGTATATTTCTTTATGACGACCCTGAGCAAACAAATACGTACTTCATTTTGATTTTCTAAAATTACATCATCAAAGACTACAACTCAGTTTCAATTTAATTGTCAAGTGGCTTTATTTCTGATCCAAAGGTAGCTATGCCAAGTCCTTCACACAGTTTCATAAGCTACTGGTATGTGGGTGGCTCTAAACGTTTTGAGAAAATATACAAGTGTCTGTTCTTCCAGTCTAACCAATTGGGGAAAGCAGAAAATTATCTACAAGTAGTGTAGTTTATCCACAATCAGATGGGCCTGCATTAACACATCTAATATTGTTAGATAGCAACTCACCATTTTCCTTCCAGTTTCTAGTATATGAAGCCAAAGTCTTACCACATTCCATGTTGTGGTCATAGACATATTTGGTCAATGGTAATCCAACTTTTTTTTTCAGAAACTCCCAGGCATTTCACTAATAACGTTTTGTTTTTTCTACGTAATACTTTCTCAATAAGATATTGTTGCTGTTAGTTCTTTTGTTAGCAACTAGTACAAATGTATAATTTGATTTAAGAAATAAAATACAGAAAAATACTTACGAATTTGTATTTTACACTATATCCCATAATTCATAATTAGAACAGTAACAGTGATAATGAAATGTCTTTCTTCTTATCAAAGATTGACATGTCCTTCCCGGACATATGAACAGACTGTTGAAGTACACCATCCCGCCTGATAGATGTGGATCTTGGATGGAAGGGACGGGATTAATGGAACTGCATGAGAGAGAGAGATTGTGCTGTTACTGTGATTTCTTTTTGAGTTTCGTTATGATGTACAACTTTGGTTCTTTTTAAATTGCATAATCAAGATAAATAGATTCTGAACTCATATGTTAAAACGTAAGTTCTGTGTTTTTCTGTCTATTTACTGCAAATCTTAATGTTTTCCCGTGCCCTGAGAGGTATCACGCGTATACCAATATATAGTCTCATGTTGCTCATTCTCAATTTGTATTGAGATAAATATATTCTTATGACTATTAACAATATCATATGGTTCACTCTGGCACGACTGTGTCAATAATTTGGAGCACAGAACGTGGGGCAACGAACACATTGTGCTTTAACTACGTTAATCTTTGGTAACGTGTTTTAGATTTGCAGTTGACTCAGAACTTTTGATGCGCAACAATGGAAAGAAAATATTAAGAAGTGTAAGCAAAGCTTCATATGTTGATGAAAGCACAGTTCATGTGTTTTGCTGTGAGACTACATCAAGGCTTGATGATACGTTTGTTTGCACTGAGTGTCACAATACTTTTCATTGGAATTGTGCAAAGCTAAAGTCACCAAAGGAAATTAATTCTCCTGGTGAATTAACATGTCTCGCATGCAAAGAAAAACTTTCAGTTACTGTTTTTCCTGTTACTGCTGATTTGCTCGCGTCGTTGCAGCTAATGCTGGAGGCAAATTCCAGCAACCTGGAAACTAGAAACCAGAAAAAAATGACAGAAACTTCTAGCAGTCTGGAAGCTAAAATGGCAGAAAATTCTAGTAATCTAGAACTTAAAATCCAGGTAAATTCTAGTAATCTAGAACATAAAATCCAGAAAAATTCTAGTAATCTATAACTTAGAATCTAGGAAAGGATTACTGAAAATTCTAGTAATCTAGAACTTAGAATCCAGGAAAAGATTACTGAAAATGCTAATAACCTAGAACTTAGAATCCAGGAAAGGATTACGGGAAATGCTAATAACCTAGAATCTAGAATGCGGCAACATTCTGATAGCTTGGAGGCTAAGTTATATGAGAACTCTGTCAGGTTAGAGGATAAATTCCAGGAAAATATTAATATCTTTGAGCAAAGTTTACAACTAAAATTCGAGAAAGTAGTAGAACTCTTGGGTGCCGGCTAGAAGCAAGGATGGACGAGAAACTGTCCCATAGTTCTTCACAAATCGCTGCGTCCAATTCAGAGATGGGACGGAGGATCAAACAACTGACTCTGCAAATGTCTGAGGGACAGCAGAAATTGAACGAAAGCCTTGAAATTGAGACGATGAGCTTACGTCAAGCACGTCAGTCAAATTCTCAGCAGCTGGAATCTAAACTCCATGACCCAGTTGTTCTGTTGAGGGAAGAAGGTGAGCAGACCAAGGAGGACTTCCGAAAGGAAATCACTGAAACGCAGAGCGGTTTCAGGGAAGAAATGTCCAGAGAGTTGGACAACCATGTGACCAGTATGGCATATCAGCTGAGAGGAAACTTGAATTTGCGAGTTGTAGAGACGGTGGCAGAAAACCTTAAAAGCAGCACGGAAGGTCCTAGAGAGAATGCTTAAGAGTGGAAAAATGATATGGAATCCAAACAAGAGAAGCTTTCTTCATACATGCGTAACCTTTGCGACGAAGTGGCTCAAATTTCAACCTTTTTAAGCAAGTTACCACTCTCCGGTGAGTCAGACTTACCGCGGGTTGACCTGCTGGGCGCGCCTTTTCGAAGGTTACTGTCTCCTAGTCGTTCTGAGGTATCTTCGGGGCAACGAAACCGTACACATTTAAAACAAAGACGCCACAGAGAGATAGTTTCCAGTTCTTCAGGCAGTGAGTCGACTTTATCGGAAAAGAGAAAAGAAAGAAAATCTCGAACCAATGCTACGCGTGGTGGGATGACTCCCCGGATGGCTGACCTGAATTCCATGCCGAAATTCGACGGAAATATTATAGCCACTTCGGCTGAGATTTATCTCAAAGAATTAGATACCAAACTTGAGATCCTTCAGATCCCGCATAGATACAGGCAGGAGATTATTTCTCGTATGCTAACGGGCATGGCTTATCATTGGTTCTACTCTCATAAGAATGATTTCAACACATATTCAGATTTCCGTAGGGCGTTTAAGAGGCGTTTTGCGTCTTCAGAGGCAAAAGAAAGGGAGTTGGCATCTGTTAGGGCCAAACGGTACAATAAAAACAATGACAACAGTTTGGAAGAATATGTTTGGTCTGTATATTCTGCTTACAGAAACCTGAGTAGCCACTACACAGAGCAGGAGGTGGTAAACCTCATAATCGGCCAATTGCCTTATAGAGTGAAGCAATTGTGTATGGCCCACGCTCCCGTAACTGTTGATTTGCTTGCAGATTTTGTTAAGAGATACGAGCAAGCGGAAGAGCAGGATGCCTGGAGAACTGCGTGGAGGAAGGAGAATCCTACTCACCAGAACAACAGAGATATTCCAGGCAACTCGGCAAACAGAAACCCGAGGGTTCGTATGGTCCAGAGGCAGAATAATTACCGTGAAAATCGCCCTGCAGGTCCATATAGAAACGGCAATCGTTATCGTCAACAAAGCCAAAATAGGCAGAGACGTGAGTATGCTGCTCCCAGATACGAACCTTGTGAGAGACCACGAAATGAGAACCATGTATCTTCACCGGAGCCCAGTGAACCTTTGAGGGAAGGTCGTAGCTCTCCACAATTCCAAGCGGCGAGCAGTGGCTTACAAACAGATGCTCCAGTGTCGTACCCTAGTAACGAGCAGCAACAGAGCGTTGAGTTGACCAGAAATTTTTGCTGGGAGAATGGAGCAAATCTCGACCAGGTGCGGGATTTTACCCCACGCCTGGCATAGAAACGTCCCCTTCTGATGTCGGCCGGTCTCGGATAGAACTGGGGCCTGCATAAAATAATTCCCAGTCTGTAAGTAATGATCTGAAGCTGGTGTTTGTTATTAATCGTGAAGAGAGTGAGTTTCTTTACAATTTGTGTCAGGCAAGTAAGTCTAAAAACTTTGGAAGAGCGCCTGAGTTCAAGGCACGTGTAGCAAATGTTTATATCACTTGTATAGTGGACACTGCAGCTGAAATATCTGTTCTGAGTCTCGAGATTTGGAAGAAAATAAAAATTCTGCTTACAGAAACCTGAGTAGCCACTACACAGAGCAGGAGGTGGTAAACCTCATAATCGGCCAATTGCCTTACAGAGTGAAGTAATCGTGTATGGCCCACGCTCCCGTAACTGTTGATTTGCTTGCAGATTTTGTTAAGAGATACGGGCAAGCAGAAGAGCAGGATGCTTCGCGAACTGCTTGGAGGAAGGAGAATTCTACTCACCAGAAAGTAGTAGGATGAGCCCTGTTGAGAAACTTCAAGTGGGTCTCAGTGTTGCCAACCTAACCCAAGAAAATTTCACCATAAGATATTCTACAGGCGAAGCTAACCTACAAATAGGAGTTTGCAACACTGATTAGTTGCTTCTCAGCGTCTTGGAAAACGTCTTAAGACAAATATCTTAATCTTTAAGAAAGTCGACTTCCGGTATCTCAAGATGTTACTTCCGGTCTGTCAAGAAAATTTTCTTAAGACAAAAATCTTAAGACGTTTTCCAAGACTGATTTTATTGGCTCCTAATTGAGCTAGGATATGATGATTTTAGGTTTGTTTGAATAGGATTCGACGAGAACTATTCGACTAGCAAATAAAATCGATTCTACCCCCACCTTCTCTATTTTTCCTAGCATATTGATCCTTTGCATGCTAACCAAACATCTTGGGAGGCAGGGCTCTTGTAACGCCACGGGTCCTCCACATGTATGTATGTAATGCGATTTGTGGGGGGAAGAGGGGGAAGAGGTGCCAAAATTTTAATCTTACAGCAAGAAATGTTTCTATAAAATAACCATGCCTATGAATCTGTTTGGCTTCAGGAAGCAAGCTAGGGAAGTGTCCGTCCAGTCTACGTCGTCGTCGAACTTCAACGAACTTCTGCCTCCCATCCTATCTAAACTTAACGGTCTGTTAATTATACACTTGAATAGCATTTTAACCCAGTACGACGAGGTTGTGGGCGAAACTTTCTATGTATTCAACATCAACTTGAATTATTACCGGTTCCCCATCTCCGGCAAACTGCAGTTCAACATGAACCCTGAGAACAAAGGGGAGGCCAAGGTTTCCTCTGGCAAGAACATCTATCGCATCAAGCATGATAGGATGGATGCAACTACAACGTACGATGTGTCTGCTGGCGATCGCCTGTACGTGGAGCTTTTGGACAAATAAGACAAACTCTTCCCTCTTTTCTTAGAAATGAAAATCACCTACCCTATAATAAATAACCATAGGAATAATGCCTAATGACATTTTTGGTCACACCAAGCGCGACGACCACGTCAACGAGCTACTCATGCTCGATGTCAGGGTCAAGAAGTTGCGAAGCGACCTGCAAGCTCTGCACTCCACGCTCAACTCCAGCCTCCAGACCGAGTTAGCTAGCCTACAGTCTCAGTTCCTGGACCCCGTACTCAAAATTGACGCCGAGCTTAAATCGCTGCTGCAAAAATACACCGACCTCGCGTCAATAGACAACCTCGAGAACCTTGCACTAAGTGAAGGCAAGCTGCAGAACGACCTTGTGAAGCTGCAGGAAGCGCAGACCTCCGATGTGGAACAGCTGAAACGACACTTGCAAGACCAAACGAGCACCATCCAGACTGAACTGCAAAATATTATCCAGAGCATCAAGACTCAAGATGACAACGATCGCGTGAATGCCAGTATTGCCAAATTGCATGAACAGTTTCAATCGTTCGAAATTCCTACGTTGGAAAGCATCAAGGCTGAGCTTCAAACGGACGTTCTGCATGCAGCCATCAACGAAGTTAAAACTAAACTCCAAACATTACAGGACTTCTTCTACAATCTACCTTCGTTCAACGAGCTGAATGCTATTGCCCGTAGTGTTGCCAACATAAAACTTCAACTTGAGACCTACGAAGATTTCGGGAAGCTGCAAGGCACCATAACGCATATTGAGGATGCTCTTGCTGTTATTAGAAATGATCTGCCAAACGTACACGAAGCACTGGAATCCAAACTGCCTGGCATCAGGGATACTCTGGCCAGCGTCCAACAGCAGAACACCAAGTTGGAAAATCTAAACACCGAATGAGAGTTGTCGCATTTTCATCACTTGATCGACGACAAACAGACTAAGTTGGAAACTTCTCAACAATCCAACCCCACCCAGGACGACATAACACAATTACAAGAAGGCATACGCGCTGCTGCTGCTGCCTCAGAGTTGGATGCGATGGAAAAAGCTTTGGAGTCGCTCCAAATCACGGTGGCCACCCTGCCTACCTCGCAGGAACTGAAATGCTTGAAGAGGGCTCTCAACCGAATACTCAAATCCGACGACATCAAAAACATCCAAAACGAAATTGAATTGCTTCGGGAGTCTGTTGCAACCTTACCTACCAAACAGAACATCAGCGAGCTACATGGCTTGTTTGCGGAAATTAGAACCCAGGTCCACGACCTCGCAACCCGAGCTCCAAGTTGACACTCGTGGAAAGTCTACAGCAGATTATCGCCAATATGAAAGAGCAAATTGGCAGCATCGAGGCGAGCCAGGAATCGGCCATAACCAATTTCAGTACCCGACTACATGAGTTAAACAAAAAATTCAAGATGCTAATTGTCGATATGTAGATTAAGCCCGATTACGACACTATTGTCCTTGCTATCGAGGAACACCTGGAATCGGTGAACGGTAGATTGGAGGATGTGGAGAGCGAGGTTCGAACCAATGTAAACACCCTGAACGCCAGCATCGACAAACTCAAGTCCACTGTTGTACAGCATTCCAAACAGGAAATTTTCCTCGCCCTTCCATCTGGGTGCCAAATTCTACATGCTGACTCCTGCCAAAGCCTATTACCAGTTTTTCATCGCTGGCATACTTCAGTTCGTCAAGGTTTCATACTGGACTTTGCCTCACGCAGCCCACTACCCAACAATGACCGTGACGAACATCAGTGACGAGTATAAAATAAGAGGAGTGGAGTTGGTCGATTTCACACACCCCGAAACTTGCGAGACTGTATATGCCGAAGATGCCACTCAAATTATCGACATAGAAATAGGTGATAAGCTGTACATACAAAAACCCGGCATTGTCTGCGGCCAGATATCCCATCCAAGCTATATTCTTATTTTCACACAATGTCTAGGCAGGCTATTGTTAACGAGCTGCACAAACCTGCACGGCGAAACTACAAACGACTGGCGGTAGTGACCAAAGGCATAGACGACCTGTGGGGAGCTGACCTTGTGCAAATGAGCAGTGGCAACTTAAAAAATTTACATTATATCAACAAGGGATACAAGTAGCTTCTCACCGTTATAGACACATTTTCAAAATTTGCGTGGGCTATGCCCCTCAAGGCAAAAACAGGAACCTGTGTAGTGGAAGCAATCAAAACTATTTTCGATGAAAGTGGCAGGTGACCTTCTATTTCTTCAAACGGATAACGGAAAATAATTTACAACTCTGTCTATGCGCTGATGCGTTACAGCACCTTGAGTGCAGACGGTTCAGCACTTCCCAATACACTACCTTATCCTGCCAAGTGCATCATCCAGTCCATGGAGCTGCTCATGCCAGTAGTAGAATACGAAGAATTCCCAAGTACCCATCCAGTTTTACGGTTACCAGTGCGTGCAGAAACCTGCTTTTGTCAAACATTTTGAATTTGACGTGACCACACAATTTAACAGCATCCGGTACGATATGCCAGAGTTTGTGGTCGTTCTCCTCCAGACAGGGGAGGACAAAAACCAAGAAAAAGATTTGAGTCAGTTCGACAACTGCAAGATCAAGAACATCTACCTCAGAAATGGCAGGAACGAGATATTCCCGAGTGAGAATTACAACCTGAAAATTGCAAACAACGACTACCTGAAACTGTACGAGGCATACACAGCTTACAAGAGAGTGACCTCCGGCAATGTGGACGTGTACTACAACCCCAATGAGTTCATAGCTCGCAGACCCATGTTCGTTATTAACACATCGAAGAGAAAGCAGGTGGTAGTTAACGATCGCACCAACATCAAGATTGTCTGTGAGTTCCACGATGAATTGCCCGCCAACACCCTGTGCAGCGTCATCCTTATTGCAGAGAAAACTTTTGTGTAAGATGTCAAGAATGAAAGAGTGACCGAACAGTTTTAAGTACAAGAAAAAAACATTGAATAATTCTATAAAAGTTATACTGACCGTAGGTTCAAATATTAGATTTTTTGTTAACCTCAACGCAGTGTCCAGGATGAACTGCGAAGAGTGGAGGTTGATAATTCAGCATACTTGGATTTGAATTTGAATTTAAAATTTTGTGAGCGTCAGCACTTAGGCTATTTTGCTCCCGTCACATTATACGGGAACCAGCTTCTTACCATTACAAATGACAACTCTAACGTTGCATAAATAAAAATCTTAAAATGTTCAGACTTCTGTTAAAAGCTGAGGCTGTAAACAGGCACGCAGCACACACAAGAACAAATAAAAAAATAAAACAGGACAACACACACAAAATTATACCGGAAATAGTGCCAGTCGCCAGAGCCTCGTTAGTCATTAGTCCAGGGTGCACTACGTGGATGTGAGTTTGACTTTTGGGCGCCTACGTGGAAGGTACCCCTTACACCACAATTTAGCATACTTCATAGAACATCTTCTTACATTTGTGGAGAAAATTTTTTGAGGATAATCTGGAAAAAAATAATAAAATTTAATTTTGATGCATTTTAGATATAATCACACTTGAGCGCTCAAAAGAAACTTCCCCTTTTGGCCCAGCGTGTGCCCTTTTTTTACCCCGTATTGCACGGCACGGAGTTAGTGCCGTAAAAAAATCCCAAACCTCCACCTGTTTGTATTTGAAGATAAACACTATTGTTCTTGTATCTTGGCTATATTAAATTGGAACTTCTGTTACATGAGTTGCTTTCTTTTCATACATACTATCTACTACATTTGAGGTATGTCTTACTAGTTTTTAGACGATAGTCACCCCACGGGAGCATGTGAATCCCACATTTCAGAACACATCTCTTGTCGTCGCGTGTTTCCAGGGAAACCTTTCTCACCTTGTTGTTTGTCAACACAAGGTCGACACTCTGGATGCGCTGCTCCACTTTTAGAATTGGCGTCCTAATTTAAAGAGTCTCGATGTAATCCTCGAACTTGAGGTGCTCTTGGACGACCTGCCTGCCCACACCCTTAGCTTTTTTTGTGATGGAACCCTCTGCCCGAATAGCATAGGCTTTGGTGCGAAGACCGGCAAACTCAAGAATTACATCTCCGTCCTTCTCATCTTTGAGTTTGCCCGGCACCTTCTTGTTGCGAGCCAGGATTTTGTATCGGATCGGTTCGGAATAGCCTGACGTGTCAAAAAGGTTCACAAAAGTTGGTACAGTGGCTATATCCCAATATGCGTCGTCCGTGCGAACGTGGTACACCAAAATATCTGTGTCCGTGTAGAGTAGGCTGATATTGTTGTTATAGTGCTGGCGTAGTATCTTATAATATATATATATAAAAGATGAGCAGCTTGCTCAGGTCTAATACTGTGGCACCAACATAGATGGGCTTGTTGAGCATCACCTCGCTCTTCCTCATATGCACCAGAGCAAGCTGTTCATTGTAAATTGTACGTGACTTGAATAACGGGCTTGCTACAAGCTTGCGACATTGTGCTTTGTTTGATATTAGCCTCACATCCAAACGATTTTGCACATTCTCCATGGTTTTCCCAAACACTGCCTTGTTCATTAACTTGAAGAAATCGCGATCGACATCAGAAGTAGCGACTGTACGGTGTTTGGTGTTGAGCTCGATGTATGGTTCCAACCATAGACAATGCTCGAACATAAGAACTCCATGTATTGTGCGGACGGTAACCCCTTGCTCCATCAACCACCAAAGGTTTTGGTAGTGCAGAACATAACGCTCTTTGTGCTTCAAGTCCATGACGAGTTTTGGCTGGTTCGAGCTAGGTGGGAATTTGAATTCCGGGACTGGTGAAAGGTCGCAGAACAAATCCTGCAGCTCCTCGGAGAACTCAAGGTCCACCTCGGCAAAAAAAACTGTATTCCACATCGCTGAAACTTTCAACATTAAATTTGGAGAGATCAGCCCACCTGAACCCTCCGGAGGGGAGTGGCAGCATCATGGAGTGTCCGTAGAGGTTGTTGACGTCTGTGTACATCATGTAGCTGGACGGTTGGGAGAAGTCGTAACCGGTGGCCATGTGGTGATTGTTGGCGTGCGAGTGTCGCTGCGACACCTGGACCATTCCACCCCGAACGGCACGTTCTACAAACAGCATCATGTCCACCTCCGAAAGAAGCTCAAGCCTGACTTTTGTAACAAGGAGCATGGCCGATCATGCCAGTCCAGGAAGACTGTAGAAGTATACAGTGTCCAGCTTGTAGATGGTCTTCGCAGTTGCACGAAACGCCTGGATCACATCAGCGAGGATCGTCACATCGAGTTTTAGGTAGGCATTGTGGTAGTCCCCAAGATTTTGTTAATCCAGCTCGCGTCACATGGACTGAGCATGGTTGTAGTCGTCCTCAGAGATGCCTGAGCCTCGCAGGTTTCTGTAGAACTTTGCTCGAGGAGGCAGCGACTTCTCCACAAACTTGGTAGAGTCGGTGATGTATTCGTAGGGGTAGACCCCCTTACGCCTGAAGAGACAAGCGTTCAAGTTTGGAAAGTTGGCAGAGGTGATGAGCATTTGCTCGTCGATGAGCTTTTTCGCCAGGGCATCGAGGCTGGCAGGGAGGAACCTCAGGGAGTCGAGGAAACGAAGTTCGATGCGGGAGCCTTTTTCTGGGATTCGCACCCACTAGCTCAAGCTAATATAACGCTCCTCGTTCTGCGCCAGGACGTTGATTTGCATGTTGTCATACCCAAGATGTTGCACCAGATGGTGGAAGTCGTACCCCGAGCCATTGTGGAAAAACACAGGGATGAAGCGCGGGTCCCGGGCCAACAAATTTCACCGGTTGCACCAAGGAAAAATTTATCTACGGTTGAAGTGATCATGGTGTTGAACTTTACGGTTGTTGGTGGTAAACTCCCTGGTGCACACAGGACAGGTAGTAGCCTCCTCGTGCTTGATTTCGACGTCAGGAGACAGCGATTCTATAGACTTTGTGGTCGACATGAACTCCCCTATATCGTTGGCTTCCACAAAAATTCTCTCTAAAAAATGTTTGACTTCGTCGGGACCGCGATACACACAGGGCTCGGGGTCAACAAGTCGGTCTCGCCACACCACAACATAAGCATAACTCGAGGCCTCGGGTAGTTGGTGAGGGGTAGTAGAGGAAACTTTGGGATTGGAATCGCATGTGGAGATAGGTTTGAGGAAGGACTCGAAATCGGTGATGATGATAGCAGGGTGCTCTACCATGTCACTGCGCATGTGAAATGTTTCTACAGTACCAGGTTTGGGCAAGACTGCCACCCCCGGCTCGTTGGCATTGCAATAGATTTTGTGGCGAGCGAGCTTCTCGGCAGCGATGTTGGAGCCTCGAACATGTTGGTAACTGCGTTGATCCCGTCCGTCAAACATTGACAAGCACCTGCGACACACCTCGACGTGGTGACTATCACTGCTCTGTTGGCTCGAAACAAGTCTAGAGAGAGAGCGAATAAGAGTGTAGTGATGGTGAGTTTCATCCTTGATGAGTAAAAGATGGATTTCTCGAGCATCATTGTTATCTACGTCGCTTACCCGAATAGGGTACACCACATGTTCCTCATTAAGGCCATAAACATTGATAGCCAACTGCATGTTGTGTGTACGGGCCTCGAACTTGCGAATATCCGAGACCTCCACCGGGTAGTCGATCCCAACCATCGCATCTTCAAGCTCTGGCTCGTACTGCTTGTAGTGGTTAACTCGGCGTGGTTGTTTTTTTTCCGGTGGACAGGTTGCGACGCTGCAAGCACCGACCAGAGAATGCACTTGGCGTCACTGTTCTGAATATTCAGGACAGCCTTTTTTGTCACAATAGTACGTGGTAAGGGAACGTAGCTGGACGCGGAGAAAGGCACAATCTTATTAAGTTTGATACAAAGTTCGTAAGGTTCACAACACAGCAAACCTCATGAGCCCACAGCTTGATGTTCCTCCAGCTTGGCCACCAGTTCCTCTTCAAACTCGTTGAAGATGGCCTTTATGTTGTCGACATCCGCCAGATGCAGCGTCTTCGCCTTGGTATTGTGGTAGAAGCTATAAATTTCCTCAGACGGTTTCTTGTACTGGCAACATAGCGATGCGAAGAATTTGGTGGAGTGCGTTGCATCGCTGAGGATGGAAATAATTTTGGCTTGCTCGTTCTCCAAAAAGCTACTCACGTCACATGAGCCCTCCGAAGTGAGGACAAAGTCCTCTAACAAACCCTCGAAAGCAGACTGGTTCGCTTTCGCCACTAGCTTGACGCGTTTGGCGGCTGGTGGCGAGTCGGCTTTTGCTTTTCTCTTGGTCGAGCGTGGGACAGGTGCTCCGATGACTTTGCATGTTGTTATATGCCTTTTCAGATTACCAATAGTGATGTGTTTACCGCACCTGGGACATGGTTTTGTAGCGGTCACATGTTTACCAGGTAAACAGGTACGGCAGTGTCTTTGTAAATGTTTACTTGAAACACCAGTTTCACACATAGGGCAAATTTTCACACATTGTATTTCGTTGAAAATATTTGTGGGGTATGTTATTTTTATATATTTAGTGGAGTGTCACAAAATAAATGCTTTGCAATAAAAAAACCTTGGAAGGCTAATTCACGATGGTGCTGGTTTGGTGTGTGTTATTTATGTATATGCTATTCTTGCTCCATAATCAATCCTGTAAATAAATAAAAATTAATTATGTTTCTGTATAGAAAACACAAAAAATATGATGTGTACATAATTCTATTTAAGTTTTTCTACCAAACAATTTCTTTCTACCCTCAATCCTCTTGGCGTATGAAGTATAAATCATAATTTCAGAAAACAGAGTTATTTCCGGTCGCTATTTTTTAAATCAAACCATAAGCATTATATATGTTTATACTATTTGTCGAGCAATAGTTGATAAAACAAGAATGGGTTTCCTACCACCCATAGTTTATGAACTACAAAACAACTTAGAAATTACATCTTGAAATTTTAATCCAAAATAATTCGAAAACAGCAAGCACTAGTCATTATCCCTCCAATAGGTTGTAGAGTACTTCTAATTTTTTTATCGAATGCTATTAAAATTTTCGAATTAGGTTAAAAACTAAGCCGGCAAATCAAGTTTCTCAATAAATAAAAAAATGTCTGTATTTCCGAAACTTGAGGGGGTAGAATCGATTTTATTTGCCAGTCGAATAGTTCTCGTCGAATTCTATCCAACAAACCTAAAGTCATCATCCTAGCTCAATTAGGAGCCAAGAAAATCAATGTCTTGGAAAACGTCCTAAGATATTTGTCTTAAGAAAATTTTCTTGACAGACCGGAAGTAACATCTTGGGATACCGGAAGTCGACTTTCTTAAAGATTAAGATATTTGTCTTAAGACGTTTTCAAGACATTGATTTTCTTGGCTCCTATGGGACCTAGAACCATGTAACATTGATCTATGTATATACTAGTACTTTTTCCCACATGTTCACTCACCTTACAACCCACCCGATCAAAAAATAAAATTCACCCCCTACGCGCATGCACACATGTATAAATTTAAATATATGCTCGATATTAAAAAAAATATCACTTTTCTTCTTCCCTCTGGCCAAGATTGCAATTAATTGCAGGAAAAATACCATAATATTTTATACTGTAGGTTCAGGTCCCCCGAGCCAGACAACATATTTGCACTACAACACACAAAAATAAATGTCATATCTGTACATATGGGAAGTCCAATACATAGTTGGGAATGTGTGATGTGATCAGCACCAAACATTTAATTTATATGTATGTATATTTATGTTCCGTGTTGCAATCATGAAATTAAATTTTAATTAACTTTTTTTCTATCCATCTCTCTTTCTCTCAATCTACGTATATAGCCTGATCATATTTGGCACAGTCACTGCGAGTCGGCCGTAGCAAAAAAAAGTTCTCAAGTCATTTTTTTGCAAATGCTCACTGTGACCATAAGCATAATTGGAAATAGTTCCCATTAATTAGAAGATTTTATTTAATTTTAGGTTTAATATCCATAAGCGTGCATAAGAACTAAATATTTTAAATAATAAGATTCGAATCATTATGTACCTCCACTAGATATGAAACACACACAACTCTCCTCCATTTTCTTGCCTTCCTCTAACAATTTAACACATTTATATTTTGAAATATGCCCCCGCACACATATTTTCTACCAACAACGCCACACAGAAAAAAAAATATTCCAGCTACCAAGATGCTGGAAAAGTAATATACAACTAGTTTTTTTTAAGAATTCACGAATAACATATTGCTCACAAATTCTTAAAAAATAGTTATATTAAATTTTCAACATGCCCCAAATATATAAAGCAGAGAGAGAGACATGAAACACCTTCTACATTCTCTCTTTTTGTATGTTTTTGTGAGTATATTTTATTCCACAATACATAAGGGCTGTTAGGTTTTTCAGGAAGTTACTTTCGATCCACAATCCCTTACGTCTGTTAGGTTTTTCAGAATTTACTCACAAAAGCAGCGCCATATTTATAAATCAAAGCCAACCCATGCAAAAATGAAACAATGTTACTCACTTTTGAAAATCCTGCTGAAATGCTCTTCACTGACGTTCAAAATGAAACAGAACTTTTGCAAACTAGAGCTTTTAGTTTTATTCGTTTTAGTGAGGTCGAGGAGTGATACGTTAGCCAACACAAAGTTGACCAATAGAAATCCGAGACAATCGGCTATAGGAAATTGTCCCCTACATTCCAGCCACATCATTTTGCGATTTCGAAAATTCACAAGGTAAGGCATCACATCGCTCCTATCAATTCTGTTAACTGACGTCACTATTTCTCAACAATTGCCAGAGCTGATGTAAAAAAAACCTGCTGTAACCTACATAGCATCGTGTGCATTGAAATATGAACAAACCAAATCGTATACGTCGGTGAGGAATTCCATACTTATTGTTCAGCTATTGAAAAAACAGGAAGTATAACTTCCGCCGTCCCAAGGCCTACCTATTGTTCATTCTATATTCTGTCAACATTGTTAGCAGGCAGGGGGGAACGAAATTGTAGTTTCTAGATGTCCACAGGCGAAGCGTAATTTTCAAATACGGATAACAGTCGCTTTTCGTTACCAAAAAACTAATTGCTACAAAGTAGTGTAATTGATGCTACTATTGGCGCGATAAATGATGAACCCCCCTGAGGCAGATTTGGCTACACTTAAAACTTGCTCAACATGCCCATATGAGCTTTTTGCTCAAGTGTGGTACTCTGTCTAATCCAAGATTTTTGTAAAAATGCCCTCGGGATGTTCCTGTGAAATGATGAGCCCCCTCAGATTGATTTGTCCACACTTGCAAAAGGCACTTCTGTCAGATTGTTGTCCATAAGCTTGTTAAAAATATGCCCCTCTTGATATTTTTTTGCCCACACCTAAAACTAAGCTCTTGCATCATGTTATGCATCAAATTATGATGCAAGAGCTTTTGTATTATGCAACAAATTATGATGCAAGAGCTTTTGCATTGTGCAACAAATTATGATGCAAGAGCTTTTGCATTATGTTGTGCAACAAATTATGATGCAAGAGCTTTTTGTATTACATATCAGTTAGTATTGTGAGAGTGGCTGAGGAGTACAGATGTGTTGTTGCAGTGCTCCTCTTATTTTTTTTTAAATATAGCAGATTTGTATAAATTGAATTATAGGTTTGTTTGATTCAATATATAGAATTTTCTAATATATTGAACAAAGGGTTTATATTTGCCCTAGTTTGTTATACAAGATCAATACATGACACATGGTATTAGGTCAATGCCTTTCCATGCACATCACGACATGTCTGTGCAGACATGCAATTGTGAAAGGTCAGTGCTTCAGTGGAGCAATACTTATTCTATCTTTGTGCATGTAGGCTATCCTGTACAACCTGTCATAGGTTTATTAAGTATAGAGTTTTGATTTGAACCCCAAGAAATTTTATATAAATACCAAAGCCAAAAATATTAACACACATACACACACACTAAATATACAAAACACACTGCTGAACCCAACTGATATTTTTTATTAAGCATAGAATTTTGATTTGAACCCCAGGAAATCTTATATAATAAACAACAACAAAAATGCCAAATCAAAAATATTGTATTCAATGCAATAAGAATATAACTAGCCCCAATTGGGCCAGGCATCAAAGGAATTGTAATCCAGACAAATGCAGAACTCCCACAAAAATATGCCCTAAATGCCATAGAAAATATAGCATGGAATACTTCACTTATAAACATAAAGGTACTTGCTCTGCACAGTCATCAACATTGCCCCCTCAACCATCTACATCTGGTCTGAAAAGGAAGCATGAAGCACCTGTTAATGCTAGAGCAGCAAAGCAGCCACGCTATGCACCCATCCATAGCAGTTTTGCTGGCCAACTTAGGGATTACCGGTTTGTATCAGAGCCAAAATGTGACATTAAGAATTTTTTGAACAGTATAAATCCTGATGTGCAGGCAATTCTAAATGCACAAAATGGCTCTTATAAGCTGTCCCTCAAATTGTTTACACAATATAAGAAGCCAAATGGCACAAAATTTACACAGCCCCACATAACAGAAACTGTACCGGTATATTCAAATGCAAATTCAGACAAAATAATAAGCAGTTTGATAGATCAAATGAATATTAAACACTCTGAATTTGCTGCAAAAGAGTCTGGATGGAGCCTATGCGGATCTCCACACAAGTTATATATTAATATTTCTGAATTCAGCCCATTACAAGGATCTACAGTTTTGCCATTACCTGCCAATATTAAAAACAAACAATCCGTGGTTAATATAAAAAATAATGATGAGAAATGCTTTCTGTGGTGTATTTTAGCTGCTTTGTATCCAGTTTCAAGGCATCCTGAGCGAATAAGTTATTATAAACAACATGAAAATGATTTTGATGAAGCAATGGAGGGTTTAGAATATCCAATGTCTGTTCAGAATATTGATAAATTTGAAAAAAAAGGCGCGGGATATTAATGGTAAACAATTATCTATTAATGTATTTACTTGTTCTATCTGGCCGTGGCAATTGCTTGATAGCACCTCTCAGAATCAGTACATTTGATGATGATTCTGCTGTTCCGATTGAGCTGCTCTTAATTGAAGGGGATGAAACACACCATTATACTCTGATACACAGTCTTGAAGCTTTAGTCAGAAAACAACTAGACAAATTTAATAGAACATTTAAGTTGTGCAGAAGATGTTTGACTGTATTTGATGGTCAAAAAATGGTGAATGGGGTTCGGGAAGAGAATGCAGAAATTGCTAAAAACAAGTTAATTGAGCATCTGAAATACTGTGGGAATCATAAACCTGTTCATATGCTTATGCCTAACCCAAGTGAAAATGCCAAATTCAAAAAATTTGAAGCCTTGTTGGAACACCCAGCATATATAGTCTGTGATTTTGAATCAAATCTCAAACCTCTTGCATTCTGTAGCCCAGATCCTGATGAATCTTCAAGTACATCATACCAGTTACATGAACCTTCTAGTTTTTATTATGTTGTTGTACAGGATGGTGTTGTTAGTAAAGAAGATTTATACATGGGAGCAGATGCCATCAAAGAAATTGCAAACATAATAGAAAAAGAGTGCCATGACATAGCATCTAATGTCTTATTAAAATCAAAACCTATGTTGCCTTTAACAGAGAATGCCCGGTATGTGATTGTGAATTTTCAGATGCAAATATCAAGGTGAAACACCATTCTCATACAGATGGTAAATTCTTAATGGCCCTGTGTAATAGCTATAATATTAAGATCCAGAAACCAAAATTTGTCCCCATATTTTGCCATGGTGCATCCAATTATGATTTTCATCATTTGATCAGGTACGAGGGGTTTGACAAGCAGGATTTAAATATTTTAGCTGAAAATAATGAGAAATGTATTGCCATTAGCAAAATAATTAAAGTTGATGGTGTTCCTATTCACTTAAGATTTCTTGATTCATACAGAATTCTGTCTGCTAGCCTGGCTACACTGGACACTCAATTATCTGATGATCAATTCAAAATCACATGTGCTTTGTTTCCAAATCAGGACCTGAAATTAATTAGGCGGAAGGGTGTATATCCATATGATTATGTTACAGATTTTTCTAAATTTGATGAGTGATCTCTGCCACCACAACAAGAGTTTTAAAGCAAAATCCGAGGATCTGGAATCACTGATGAAGATTATCACCATGCCCAGTTGATGTGGAACAATTTAAAATGCCAGACATTTGGTGATTATCACAAGGCTTATTTAAAACTTGATGTGACCCTCTTAGCTGATATACTGCAGGCATTCAGAAAATCTTCCATGGAAAATTATAAGCTGGATCCAATGTATTTTTACAGTGCTCCGGGCCTAGCATGGTATGCAATGTTTTTAAACACTGAAATGCAATTGGATCTGATCCAGGATCAATATATGTATCTGTTTATGGAACAATGTATAAGAGGAGGCATGGTGCAATGTTCTCAGAGATATGCCAGAGCAAATAACAAATATATTCCTGATTATGATCCAGCACTGCCATCAAATTATATACTGTATGTAGATGCAAACAGCCTCTATGGTTATGCTATGATGAAAAAACTGCCATATGTAGGGCTTGAGTGGGTTGAAGATTTCAATATTGAAGATCTTAAGGATTTTGATGACAGTAACTATGGCCTGTTCTTAGAGGTTGATCTGACAATTCCTGATAATTTACACAACACATTTTCTGATCTGCAACCAATTCCTGAGGTTAAGTGTTCACCTGGCTCTAAACAGAAGAAATTGATGATGACTCTAGAGCCGAAACAGAATTATGTCTTATATTACAAAAACCTCCAGTTCCTGATACATCATGGTGTTCAAGTGACCAAAATTGGCAAAGTCTTAAGGTTCAGGCACTCAAGATGGTTGAAGCCATATATTGATACAAACACAGAGCTTCGAACATCTGCAATGAGCCAATTTGATAAGACCTTGTTTAAATTGATGGTCAATTCTGTGTATGGCAAAACAATAGAAAATGTCAGAAAACATATTGAAGTTAAAATAATTACTGACCCCAGCCGGAGCAAAAAATTGATTGCAAAGCCCAACTTCAATTACAGAAGAATTTATGATGAGAATATGGCACTTTACAACATGAAAAAAACAAGATTAAGTTTGATAAGCCTATTTATGTAGGGGCTGTGATATTGGAATTGGCCAAATTACACATGTTAAAATTGTATTATGATGTGTTGAATCCTTTTTTTAAGGATCGTGTAAAACTGATGTACATGGACACAGATAGTTTTGTTCTTGATATTCAAACAGAAGATGTTTATCAAGATATGGCACAACCTGAATTGTTTAAATATTTTGATACCACTGAACATTCAAAAATTAAACACCACAACAAAAAAGTGCCTGGCAAGTTAAAAGATGAGACACTTGGTGATGTTATTGTGGCATTTGCTGGGTTAAGGGCCAAGATGTACAGTTTTGAAACATGTAGTGGCGCTGTTGCAAAAAAGCCAAGGGCATTGGCAGAGTAATTGTTGACAAAGAGCTTGAATTTGAAGATTACAAAAATTGCCTCAAATCATGTAGCACAATCAGAACATCAGAAAATAGAATTCAGAGTGTGGATCACTTGTTGACTACAAATATTGTAAGAAAAGTGGCTTTGGACCCACATGATGATAAGAGATGCATTTTGTCATGTGGCATACATACTCTACCATGGGGTCATTGTGATTTGAAAAGTGGTAATTAATGCCCAATTACAGAGCATGATTTAAAATAAATAAACATGCCTATGAACTTATTTGGGTTCAAAAGACAGGCTATTATGGACCTGCCAACACCACAACCCTCTTCTGATATGATATCTAAACTAAGTGCTTTGTTAATTATTCATGTGAACAGCATACTTACAGATGTTGATGATGAAACAGGTAAAACATTGTACATATTTAACAATAATTTAAATCATTACCAATTACCTGTAGGTGGTCAATTGCAATTTATTACAACCCCCGAGGGTAATGTCAAGATTTGAGTAGGGAGAAATATTTATAGAATTAAGCACTCAAACATGATTTCTGGCACTGTTTATACTGTTTCTGCTGGTGACTGCTTATATATTGAGGTCCCGGGATCCTATGACAAGCTTATACCTTTTTTATAGAATTAAGAATTAGATATTCAATAATAAATAACCACTAAATCAAAATGCCTAATGATATATTTGGCTCCACAAGACATGAAGATCACAGTGATGAGATTCTGATGCTTGATGTCAGAGTCAAGAAATTAAGAAGTGATTTGCAAGCTTTACAAACCACACTGAATGCCAGTCTTCAACTAGAAATTACAAATTTGCAATCACAATGCATGGACCCTTATCTTAAATTGATTCTGAACTCAAATTACTGCTTCAAAAATATACTGATTTGGCCACATTGGATAATTTTCAAAGTTTGGAAGAAGCTGTAGCAGCTCTTCAAGCCAAATTTAAGACCCAGGCCACCAACTCGGAGCAATTGAAACAGCAATTGGAAGAGCAGATAAATAATGTCCAGACACAGATTCAAACAATTGTCAAGAGCATAAAATCACAAGAAGATTTTGATCTAGTGATTTCCACTCTAAAGGAACAGATTCAATCATTACAGATACCTAATCTGGACCCCTTGAACAATGCCATAGCCGAGGTTAAAGAAAAAATTGAGACACTTGAAAATTTTATGAACAACTTGCCATCTTCTGATGCTTTGAGTGCAATAACTCGGCGTGTTGGCAACATTAAGCTGCAACATGAAACATATGAAGATTTTGGAAGAATTCAAAGTACCATAACCCATCTTGAGGGTACAATAGCAGCAGTGCAAAGTGATTTGACAAATGTACAAGAATCTCTAGAATCCCGCCTGCCTGGTATTGTAGACACACTTGTCAGTGTCCAGCAACAGATCACAAAGCTTGAAAACCTCTACACTGAATCATTTTCATCACTTGATCGATGATATCCAAACAAAACTTGAAATTTTACAACAATCAACACCCACTCAGGCAGATATAGCCCTGCTCCAAAATGCTATGCAAAATGTGGCTGATGCTTCTGAATTAAATAATGTGAAATTGGCACTTGAATCTTTGCAAAATACTGTAACAAATCTGCCTACATCACAGGAACTTAAAAATATTAAGAGAGCTGTGAATCGCATATTGAAATCAGAAGATATCAAGAATATCCAGACAGAGATCAAACAAGTTACTCAGACAGTGGCCACTCTACCAACTAATCAACATATTAATGAACTGCATGCCCTGTTTGAGGATATCAGAAGACAGGTCCATGATCTTACTGCTCAAAATTCAAAATTGGCAGTTATTGAAAATTTGCAACAAATTGTAGCTAATATCAAGCAACAGCTAGGGACCATGGAATCCAATCAAGCAAATGCTCTGTCTGTCTTTGCCACCCAGCTTCAAGAGATTGTGCAACAATACAAGAAACTTGTTGTGGACATAAAGATCAAGCCAGCCATGATGATGTTGTTAGGACCATCAATGAGCACCTTGAATCTGTAACAAGCAGATTGCTTACAGCAGAAAAAGAAATAACCGGCATAATTGAGAATCCAAAACATACAGTAATTCTTGAATTGTACAGCATCCCCAACAAAGAATATGATTCACCATTTACACCAGGTGGCAAAATATATATGCTGTCCCCTGCACAATTTTATTACCAGTTTTTTGTTGGGGGCACACTGAGACCAATCAAGATCAAATATTGGCTACAACCACAGGCACACCCGACCTTATCAATAACAAATGCTAACAACAAACCAAAAATCACCAGTGTAGAGTTAGAGAATTTTACAGATCCCAATACATTAGAAACATCTTATGCTGAAGATGATG
>NC_139254.1:40118045-40329773 GCF_977018435.1 Lepisma saccharinum
TTTATAGACCAAAAGAAAGTAAATTGTACACTGTTACACTTCTGTGTACTTATATAGGCTATATATACACATTCTCTTCATTATTAGAGTCTATCCGCCCTTGTGGCACTCTTTCTCATCCTATTACTGTGTTCTATATATATATATATATATATATATATATATATATATATATATATATATATATATATATATATATATTGGTTACTGGGACTCCTTGTTGGCGTAGTGGTAACGTCGCCGCCTTGTAATCAAAGGGTACTGGGTTCGATAACCAGTTGAGGCATAACATGGTTAGGTTTCCAGTTTAAACTGTAGGTCTACTCCGGTCCATACTATATGTAAAGTGGACTTAAAACACGAACTTGATCAATCTATACTTTTTTTTTACTGAAAGGTGCTATTCGGAAACGAGCTAAGCGTTTTCGTTACTTACGAAAAATTATCCAACTTTAACCAACAGAATTATAATCGAAACGTTGTTTTATATATCTCGGCTATGACTGCCTGGAAAAGATAAAGGAAGTAACGATTGTTAAATGTCGGTTGACTCATTATCTTAGCACAATAAATTCTGGGTTCGAATTCCTATGTCAGTTTCATCTGCATTACGTGGCAAATAAAGAACTAATTAGAGGCAGAGATATATATAAAGAGACAGTAAACATATCATTTTGGGGGAAGGGGTACTGACTGCATTTACGCACAGTATCGGCAGTATTAAAAAAAGTCGGTAATTGCTTTGGTAATATATCAAAAGGTAAATAAAAGCAATCGCTGTTATTCACTTTGTTGATTTCTGGTTAAATATATTTTTTTTATTATTTCGTTGATGTTAATTTTATCGGAAGAAAAAATTCTTACACTCTGCAGAAGATAAATCATGTATTAATTTCCGAATAATAATTAATCACCATTATATATCATATGCATATAATTAACATTCTTCTGTTAAGCCTTGCATGTATCCTGCAGCGAAAGACGGAAACCTGTCAAAATACTTCACCGCAACCAAAGCAGTGAGACAAAGGCCACGACTGTAGAAATGCAGGATCCAACGAACGTCTGTTTCATGCGCCAAAACGTCTGGATTTCTGTCGCTGAGAGCTGGAGTTTCGGTTTCGGTTGTAAATGAGTGAACACTTAGGCTATATTCACAAGCAACAGTGGAGTGTGCATTGGGGCAATTGGTTGAGAATACAGTACTCCCAATATCGTTCAAGCTCGCTGTACAATTAACTTCAACTGCAAATAAAGATGGCGAAATGGTGTGAATGTTGTCTGCTATCGCAATTGTCCCCAATGGCGTAGTGGTTACGATATCACATGTAATGATGCGGTCCGGCGTTCGATCACTATTAGAGCCTCAGCGGCTGTTTCCATTGGATGATATTCACCAACAACTTCTCCCACAATTGTTTGCGCGAATTCACACCCATTGAAATGATTACGGCAAGCGTTTCGGAGCGTGTTGTTAACACACTTTATAAGCATTGCACCTACAGTGCCTGTGGCAGTGATTAAAGGTGCAAATATAAGGATTATATTCTAAACGTAGTCCTGCATTTTGTTTAGTCTCTTAACAATGACCAGACTATGTATCAGAATATATAAAACGATGTGTAGGGCCTCACATAAACTTCAATCGCGGCCAATTTGGAGGTGATTTGATGTGAACAAGAATAAGCATAGATTCAATATAAACATATTACCTTAAGGTTTAGAAAATGATAAAATATGTGTGTACCACTGGTGCAATAATTGGTTCCCTTTTAATTAATGATTATAATTTTGCAATTATTATAATTATTATATAACTGCACTAATATAAACAACAAAGGAAGAAATGATTCATTAGAAAATAGTTTCATGAATTTTAATGTTAAAAAATATCAATATCTATTCATGTCACTGCTTGGGAATGACCTACTAAAAGCGCGGGTTTTCATGAAAGACTAGCATGTGAGTCAATATGTGAAGAAAATCGTCTCCTCGAATTAATAGAGCAGAGTTAGATTAGAACCCAGAGAACCCTGGTAGCAGCAAATTTTCCATTTATCCTTTAGGAATGTTCAATTTGCTGCTTCTCATGTAGTACATGCATGTGAAATATTGAGTTCAGAGTGCTGAAAACATTTCTCCCCTACTTCTCTGTTGTTACTAGCGTTTTAGATGAGAGTATTTACGTTTTGAACGTAGTTTCACCCTTTCGCTGTAAGTTGGGTTGCGAGATTTTTAAAATAAAAAAGGGACATATTTTTTATAACATTTTTAAACATTACAAAATCAATTGCAATTTTATGCATTGTTAATGCCGAATTGTTAACATTTTGACAAAATATATTAATATTTGAGTGAACACTTGGCGTCGTTTAAGAGTGTCTTTGTTTAGAATAATCACTACTATAACAACATACACAACATTAGAATATATACAACACATAATAATATTAATAGTGATAATAATAAAATCGTCTTTACTAGAGCGGGCGTGTTTCGGCCGTCTCTATCGCAAAGATAACAATGAGTCGAAGTGGTTGGTAGATGAGAGAAAATAAGTACAGAAGCGCACAAATATTCTCGTAGGGCCTAACGTTAGTGCCTCTACTACTCAACCTTACAAGATATAAATGAATGTCAACATTAAAGAGAGTACTTTATGTTGGTTACCGAAGATACCGAAAATGTCGGTTCTCAGTATATCGATATTTAGAGGTCATATTTTCGAGTACAGATAACGGATCCCGTATATCGAGGGTTTCAGCAGTCGGCCTCCGTGGCGTAGTGGTTAGCAGAGCGCGCTACGACGCCAGGGTTCCCTGGTTCGAATCCTGGCCAGGGCATTGGTGTTTGTGCGAGTCTCTTCATCAATTTCATTAGGCCATATCATGACTCATCGATGGCACAGTGGTAGCGTCTTCGCCTTGTAATCAAGGAGTCCTGGGTTCGATACCCGGTAAAGGCACATAGTGGTTCGGATCCCACTTTAAACTGTAGGTCCAGTCCCGATTACCCTTACTGTGCATAAAGTGGACTTGAAACACAAAATCAATCAATCACTCATCCTCAACTTTACAATTAAGAGGCAGAAAAGCGAAGTAAAATAAACCAAATTAATCAATAGTTTCAGCAGCACTAAATATACCCCGATTATGCAACCATTTCAGGATATTTTTGTTTAATTTTGCCTGCTTTAAGGTGCGTTATATACACCAGCAAGTTAACCTCAAGGAAATGAAGTAATTAGCTCACGAAGCGGATTACATAAAAAGTAACTCCATCGTAGATTCCAGCCGAGGCTACTCCCTTAATATCGTGCCACAGTAACCATCAGCCATGGAATCACTTCTTGGTGAACAAGGGCAATTACATTAACATATTATAATTAATAATATTAAATAGAATAGGATTATACACAGTGGCGGAGATTATGGGGGCGTGAAGGTAGTTGCCTCCTCCCAAAAAGCCCCCGCAACTGCGTCCTCTAACGAAATTTCCTGACACTCCACTCATCTCCACTTCAAAATCAATGGAATAAAGAAATGAGTATGTTAAGAATTGATGACCACAATTAGAGGCAAACCAGAAGAGTGATCATTTGAGAAGTCGACCCAATCCTTGAAATAATTTGATTTCGATCAGTCAAGTATGAGTTTTTAAACATTTAACAACGTTTTAGATGAAAATCTTTTTATTACATGAATGCGTGCGTTTCGTTGGTTCTCTTCCTACCGCGCCCATTTGCCATTCCTTTCTCTCCAACGTAAAGTTTGGGGGAGATTCTAACCCGAGGCCACGTGATCAACAGCTTGACATGCTTTGCCCAGATGTCAGCTCGTTTTGCCCCGTCGCACGGTAAAACTAAAAAGGAGCTCCTCTCCTATCAGGAGAAAGAAAACCTCGCAAAGTGACACCCCGGAGACTTCCTGACGTGAGGTGATGATCATTACTAAGGCGAAAAGGGGCTAAAACATCACCCTAGTTGTTGCAATCAATGGCAGAATTGCTATCCAGTCCCATGTCTTCATTTTTGCTTATGGGCTCGAGAAATCCCCCCTTCCTTTCCCTCCTCCAGCCTGAGAATTCTCATTTCAAGTGCTGGGGAGTAAACGTATACCTTGCAAGTGTCAGTCTCAGAATATTACGAGTACAGAGTGAGTTTTAGATACCCTGGTTCAATATCTCGAACTACCGGTTACATCGAAATTGCAGAAAGTACCGGAAAATAACGAAGGTACCGTTTCGATATATCGAAAAAACGTTGTTGCCAATACCTGAGATTCCTGTATTTTCAAGTAACGGTAAATCAATAACTCCACCGTCTTTAGAAAGTATCACGTTTCTTATCATTCATATTTATTTTCCAATCACACACTTTTACATATGTATACATGTGGAGTCTGTGTGCCTGTGCAGTGCTTCTTTCGGAAGAAAGTATTCAGGTACTGTTTCTAAATTCGTAAGCAACACAAAAGGAAAATCCAAAGTTAATATACAACTATTTATACTCGGTTATTTACAGCGCGTTCAATTTAAAATTGTACCGCAGTCCGCCCAATTACGAATACCTAACGCAATCCATTTATATGTTTGTAATGGTAACACGACGGCTGCATAGTCACGTAGCTTGGTGTGGAACGAAGAGGCAAGGAAATGGAAAAGGAAATTAATACTTACTCTCATGATGCTTTTCCGGTTGGTTCAATTTTAAATTGAACGCACTGTATATTTGACATGGCTTATCTTCCTGTTTTGTTAATCGCGACGATTTTACATTTAGGTACTCCAGATTAATAATTTTGTATATTCACACGTTAACCTGCCATTATCCTTCACATTTATGTTTTTACTTTATCAGTGACTCAATGGCAATTGCCATAATGCATAGTCGAACATCTAAGCAAAAAAAGGGCGAAAGAAAATATTATCGCACTGCATCTCGGTTCTATTTAGGGGTGCACATTACTCTATCGCGTCTGAACTGAATCTCCTACCTGCCCCAAAGGAACGATTCATTGATTATATTGCTTTACTTTACTTCTCTTTTTGTGCCACTTTTGGCTAATTTGCGAAGATAAGGATGAGTCATGATATGATGAAATTGATGAATAGACACTCACAAACATCGATGCCCAGGCCAAGATTCGAACCCGGGACCACCGATGTGCTAACCACTCTGCCTTCTGGGGACGGCCCAAAGGAACGAGTAGAAGTGGTTAGTTATCTAATTAACTTACATAAGTTTGTTGGACGAATAAACTTTTCGCTGCAGATAATGGACATTGCTTTGCGTTGATTAAAAAGAGTCTCAAAATATTTTATCATATATACTTGCTTCAAATTAGCAATCTCGTTACATAATTTTGTACAAGCTTCATGCTTTTCGCGTCTTTAAATATGTTGGCTAAAGAAGAGTAGTTGGATAGCCTCAGGCTGAATTTTGTTAAAGAAAAGACGAATTGATCTAAAGTTAAAATATTTTCTGATCATTTTATAAATGTATTTAACAGTTCTGCTGTACACTCAGCGGCGAAAGAAACAGTAGGCGAATTGTCCACCACCATTTTCATCAGTCTGTATTACATAATGTGATGATACTGAATCTAAATAATGACGTCAATATGAAGAGGGCGATGCCTGCTTCGAACCAACACAGGATGTAGAATAAGAAGTAATGAAGATAGCAATGGACAATTTGCCTACCATTTCTTTGCCGTTGACTGTACAAAGTAAAACGAAAACACTCTTTGGTGGGTTCATTTATTTTCCACAGTGGTCTTTCAGAACACCACAAGCGATAGCTAATGCTGAGCAACTTGCTTCTTGACCTCCCTTGCTGGCAGCGTCAGCTGAGTAAAGAATGGCACCAGGAAGTCTCATCCCGCGTTCGGAAAAGCTACAGACGCAAAATTCCGTTTGCATTCGCTGCTAGTCACTACGTACTACGTTTTTCCCATCGTTGGTAATATCTGTCTATCAAACTTTGCCCATCATCCACTTAAGAAGGATATAATTGAAGTCAATACATGCGAACTACAAAGCAAAACGAATGAGTGGGGGGGGGGTCAATGTTGTTTCATCGTTTACTTACTATACGTGTCAAAGCAAAACTTTGGTCAAACCACGCTTATCTGTGGTTTAACTTTGTTTTGAGTCCACGTTTTGCATGATAGGCTAATCGGGAAGGACCTACAGTTTAAAGTGGGATTCGAGCCTCTGATCAATCTGCCCCAAACAGGCATGAAAGTTCGATCTCGGAACCTCTTCATTACAAAGCGACAGCGTTGGGCATGAAACAATCAGAGAGGCCCTTATCTTTGAAATGGAAGGCAGAATATGGGTGTAACATCATCATACCGACTCTTCTTCGTTGCCTTGTAATCAAGGGGTCCCGGGTTCGATGCCCGGTGGAGACACATAGTGGTTCGGATCCCACCTTAAACTGTAAGTCCAGTTCTGATTAGCCTTACTGTGCATAAAGTGAACTTAAAACACCAACTCAATCAATCAATACTGACTCTTCTTCTTTTTGCTTCGTGTACATGGTGTGAAATCACTGGTTGAGGTTTACAAAGATCTTAATCTACACGTACGTGCGCGCTAATATGTATACGTATTTTAAATAGAACATTACTAATTACTAAATCACTAAATATTTAAAAATAACATTATTAAATACATTTAAAGGATTTTTTTTACTTTTATAAATATCAGATTTGCATAAAGTAGCAAACAGATTTCTTTACTAAGTGGTTAAAGATGTCATTTAACTTCAAAATTGTTGAAATTGTTTTATTATGGAAGAGCTGAAAGATTGATTGATTGAATTGGTTTATTTTACTTCGCTTTTCTGCCACTTTTGGCTAATCGCGAAGATGGAAATGTCTGATGTACAATGAAACAGATGAAGGGACACTCACAAATACCCATGCCCAGGCCGGGATTCGAACCCGGAACCTCAGGCTTCGTAGAACGCTATGCTAACCACTCCTCCACGGATGTCGGCGTAACACTTAAAACATTGTGTTTAGTTTTTTTATTAATATAAATCAATTAGGTTTCATTCTTATATTTATTGTCCTTTCTTGTTTCACATTAATTGTGAATACGTTGCTATTGCTGGAGATCTGATAATGATATTTTGAAAGATAGATTGTTGGGAAAATACCCCCGTTGCAACTTGCCTTGGACCTCTCCACTCCAAATAGTTCTCATGCACTATCATCCGCTGAGAGGAGATCGTTTTCAAAGATATTGAGCAATCGAGTGTTACGGTTAAAAACCTTCCTTCGTTTCACTTCAGGTGACAAGAAAATCGCAAAAAATCAAGTATAAAGAACAGATTGAACTGTTTGTGACATTTTGATCATTTTTGTAAGGTTGTACGTGTAAGATGTACATGGTAAGATTTCACTTACCGTGGTTTGCACCAGAGCCCTTCATTTAATGAATTTATTTTGCCTGTAATTTTAGTTTTACGTTCAGTAACTCAGGGCTGGACCTAAAGTTAACTTCTCAGTACGGACCTTCAGGTGCACGAGTTTGGGGTGGCAAAATGCCTTATCTTATTTAAATCTTCTTTTCGTTAACATTCGTGAACTGTAGTGATAGTGAGTTGCATGTTAGTGAGTAGGAAAGCAAGCAGAGAACATCAATTTCAGTAAATGAGGCTGTGATTCCGCCCTTTGGAAAATTATTTCTCACTTATTGCAGACGATTATTTGAACAGAACCTTTGATAACTTGCAGGAAACATCCCGTTTCTTCCATTCTGCACGCCCTCTCATATCCGCGTTGTGGTTAACCACACGGTACAAATTAGTTACCTTCCACACAATCCACAATACTTTCACAAAAAAAAAAAAATACTGGGAACGGTAGCCATATTATTGGTATTATAACCTGAGTATTGCATTGGTTTGGTTTAGAGTACAAGGTCGTTGTATTATGAAGTTTATCTAATCTTGTGTGGTGTCGCCAGTGTCACATGTTGGTACAATGCTGAGGATTTCGGTTTTCTCTCGCTCTTCTTGTGTAATTTGCGAAAAGTACAGAATTCCTATGTTGTGCGTACAATCGAAGGCAAATGTAATAAATAATAGACGAATTGCTCATCATTGTTAATTAAATCTGTGTTTCTCAAAGTGATTTTCAAGGATCGGAATCCTCATACAGCTTCTTAAAAAAAAGCCCTGTCTGGGAAAGTAAATAATGGAAAAAACTATGGATATCGTTCCTGCTATAATGTTTGCCGTTGACTGTATACAGGAAAAGGACGTTTTGCTATGGTCTTCGGAAACGATAGCGTCAAGGGGTCGTGGTACAGTGGTTCGGATTCCACTTTAGACTATAGGTTCAGTCTGGAATAGCCTTTCTGTGCATAAAGTGGCAATTGAATTCTTAGAGAATTAGCAAAAGTTTCAAATCTTGGTCGTCTAATACACGAATGTTTGTGCTTACAGTTGCCATTCATCGCCAATGTCAACACTAAACTAAAGTTTCCAGTGTATTTCAATTTGACGCCCATTTTCTACCTTTCGTGTTAATCGCGACGTTGAGGATAAATGACGAACCGATGAAATGGTGATGGATCAAACAATGATACATCCACGCCTGACCAGGTACGTAGGAACCTGAGGCTTTACGACGTGTTACGCCGTTTACTCCGCAACGGAAACCGACTAAAGGTTTCAGATGTCAAATGACAGAATGTAGAAATCCACATCAACGGTCCAAGGTTGAACCCCTTGAGTTTATTTCTGCTTTCTTTCTTTCTTGTTTTAGTTTTTGATTTTAAGGCCACTTTATTCACATAAAGCATACACCCCTTGTTTGGGAATGAATGTTTTATTTTTGTGTAGTGTATCGTGCAGTGGGTAACACTGTTGCCTTGTAATCAAGGGGTTCAAGGTTCTATTCCCTGCGGAGGCACATTGTGGAGTGCCTCTTTAAACTGTAAGTCCGACCTTAGCAAGAGGTTGACTTAAAACAAATTTTTAATTATTTTTTGTCATTTTTTGTCTTCATCATTCGTTCCCATCGTCGCAATCAATCAAAAGTGTCAGAGAGGAGACGTAAAATGAAGAAAGTTATAATACGACAAAGACGCTTTTCTGATGTCTTGGCTGATATTGAACAATTTATCAGAAGAATAATTCAATCTAGAGTTTGGTATCCAATGCAAATTACGCTAACCAAAGCACTTAACGAAAAGTTATTTCAGTAGGGGGAAAAGGAAAGAGAGAATGTATGAAGTTGATTTAATCTTAGATGTTTTTGTTTCAGAATGTATACAACCAGTATACAGTACTTACAAAAATGTGTATATTTTCACTATTTTATCGCTTGTCGCCACTGTGTTGCATGTTGCGCAGAAATCTCAAATCGTTATTATATTTTCTGGAAGTTGCACATATTCTTCGCTCGTAAGTCCTATTGACCGAGATACATAATTTGTAAACACATGTAATAAGTTATCGTGAGAATTTGTTTTTAATCACTTTCTGCATTTGTAGGTACGTATTCTTTAATCTTGAATACTGAGAATTCTTGAGATACTCAAAGTTAATAACTACTGCATTTGTTTTCTCATATCCCTACAAAACAGCTACTTAAGTTGACCGGACAAGGTTTTCAGTCAACTCAGTCGTGAAACAAACTGGACGCAGGGGTGTCCGGGGTTGTGACACGATGCTTGATAGGAATTACTGGAGGGGAAAACAATATTTGAGCTTTGATAATATAATACCAAAACGTTTAAACGTATGTTTATACTATTTCTACCACTTCTACCTAATTTCACACAAAAATGTGTATATATGCATGTGTGGTTGATTTGAATTGTTAATAAAGTGCACTTTATGTACAGATAGGCTAATCGGAACGGGGCCTACAGTTTATAGTGGGATCCGAACCACTGTACTATGTGCCAGGACCTCTTGGCAAATCGATAACTGCCCGACCCTGTGGTTAGCACATCGCGCTGCGACGCCAAGGGTCCCTGGTTCGAATCCCAGTCGGGCTTGGTTGTTTGTGAATGTCCATTCATCAATTTCATCATTTCATAACTCATCCCCATCTTCGCAAATTAGCCAAGAGGCACAAAACGCGAAGTAAAATAAAATAAATCAATCAATCAAATCGACAACGTTGCAACAACACCATCGGAGAGGCCCCAGGTACGTGTGTGCTGTGTTGGAGCAGAGGATTACTTGCGAAAGTCAAACTAACAAATTACCAAGAGCACGGTTCGATACGCTAAAAAAAAGTGCAAAGTTTGTTTTGTTTATTTTTATGTTTCATAACATAAAGTGTTCTTAAATTCTCTTGGACAATCTTTTAATTTCAACTTCGGCAATGGAGATTTGAAAGATGCGCGGATCCAGAAACTGCCAGTTTTATTTTCTTCAGCCTTGGTTTCAAGTTTGGTCCTGAAAAATGGTTAACGGATTTGCGACCGCACAAAGGGATGGCCTGTTTCCTACGGCCCATTTCTTTCAAGCACTTTTATGAAATAGTCGGGCTGTTTGCTTTGCTTTATATCCTGTGTAAACTCACTTTTCTAGGGGGCCACATATCTTCGCTTACCTACGAACATCTGAATCCTCTATTAAATCTGTTTGTAATTTTAAATCTCCTCTCCTTGCCTTCTTTTGTTTATTTTCGAATTAAACTTGCAATTTAACTTCCAGGTTATTAGTTCTTACTAGTGTCGCCCAATATATCGTCAATAAATTTCAGAACATCTATTGTGTCAGCGATATATCGTCAAGACATTTGGCGATATTTATCGTGAAGACGATATATCGCCGCAGCAGGCACCCGTGGAGGATGGGTTGGCACATCGCGCTACGACACTAGGGGTACCAGTTTCGAATGCAGCCTAGGCATGGATGTTTCTGTGTTAATTTATCAATATAAGGACTAAAAGTGGTAAACGTTGTAAGTGTCAAAAGCGAAAGTGTTGTGAAATCGCATCGTTCCGCACATCAGCCGTAAGAACGTGCACGCTAGTGACCTCTTTACACGCCCTTTGAACTACTTAGAGAGCTACCAGCCACATTTCACTTTTAGCACATTATAAAGCATGGCACGTTTCACAGTTTAACGTGGAAAAAGGTGTTTGAAGTATTGTGGCACTTACAGCGTTTACCAATTTTAGTCTTCAATTGTATCTCAATTTTCGAAAATAAAGGAAATCGATATAGATATCACCGTTATCATTATACGTAAAAATATCGTATCGTCTGTGATGATGTTTTCGAGATATCAAATTTCCGATATCGTCCATTCCTACCTCTCTCTAACTCTGAAGTGGATTTCATGAAGTAAAATTTTATTTTTATAACAAGGGTACTGCTTCTGCATTTGTGCATGTTTTCACATTCAAATATCTTCGGTTGTTGCCACCTCGCCTTTCCTTCATGTTGGCTACATGCAGAGGATGCAAGATTGCTGGCGCCTTTAGCCGCGGCGGAGGGGAGAAGGATGCGTCACCCCACAAGGTAAGGAGAATGCAATACGTCTATGTATGTTATTGAGTTTCTTTGTATTATATCCCGCCCGAAACAAAGTTAAAGTACCTACACGTGTGATTGAAAGTATGTTTAGTTCCACGCCTACGCGCATTTGCGTATTATTAATATAAGAAATGGTCGAACAGTTAACAGTGTTTACCAGTTTTCGATGTTTAAAAAATGTAAAAGAATAATCATGCTTAAACGTTTTTCGAAATCATTTTAAATACAGATGTCTGAAAGATATGTGCAATCAAACCATGGCCAGTATTAATGGAAGGACTATTATGCCTACTCATTTCATACAGGCACACTTTGTGCTTGGGGGAAGTGGGTGGTCAGACGAGGCACTTTCTGACTCTCCCAAATAAATCAACATTACATTCTGACCTCCCAGCAGCCACTTACGGTTAACAACTTTTTACTTTAGTATGACATTTTAGACTAAATATTTGGTCAAAATTGCCGGGTTTTCCCTCAATTTTGCAAAAAATATTTCTTGCTTGCTTCGATTGTAATATAAACGTTTCTACACGTCACATTATTTTGAAAGAATTGGCGACCTGTTCAATTAAAATGTCCCCTACATAGCTATTTCTATTTTGTTTATTTTACGTCGCTGGTCTATTTCGTGGATGAATCGAGACAATGAGGTGGAATGATAAAATGATGAAGGTACAAACACGATAACCATGACTCCATATAATCGCGTTTATTCTTTAGATTTAGTTACACCACGGAAATTGTGAAAAAGTATTAACGCAATCTTTCAAAGCAGAATTTTGGTAATTGTTTGAGACCCTCAAGATTGGCCCATGTAAGAAATTGAATCGCCCATGTAAGAAATTGAATCTCCGACGCTGTGCTTCTTGCTTGAGTGCGAGGGGACGTCAAGGGAGGGGAGAGGATGGGTGACGCCGTTCATGGCTGATTCAAGGGTTGCCGCTTGAAAGTACGGAAAGGAGGAAGACTATGCTATTCCTGTTTTATCTGTGTTGGTAATATTTCAGAGCATATGACCTGAAAGCAAATGATTGTTTCCAGTCGGATTAAACATTATGGAGACTCGAGTTTGAAGTCCAATTAAAAAATTAACCAGTAGAGCTACGTATTTAAATTTCGTCACGATTGGACCACAAGTTTTTTAATTACAGAATCTCAAAGAGAGCGTAGTTTGAAAAACACCAAAAAAGCTGACTTTTTTTGTTCTCACGACGATAACAAATTGAAAGCATACTTCAAAGAAAATTAGTTATTAACTAATTAGTGGTTAACTTTTAATTCTAGTGCAAACTCGAGTAGCCATAATTTCTAATACGACAGTAGTTTTTTTATGACGCAGTGTTTGTGCGAGGGATCGTGATGATTAGATATGAAGAGATATCGCTGTTCGTTAACAGCACATGTTAACGGCTTGTGAACCAATCGCCTGTTCTCTGTCACCTTAGCACATTTTAAGTCTAAGCACCTTTCAACTCATTCAGCAAAGTGTCATGATGTTTTTACTTGATATATAAATAGCAGGTATTAACATACTAATTAGTTTCATAATTGAAATGAATAATAGAAATATGGGCACACATAACACGTACGCAAAATTCAAAACTATTTACTAAATTGTGTTTCAAATCGGAGAAACTTGAAGAATTCAATTTATCATCATAATTATTTTCTATCCTTCACTTTCCTGTCTCGGAATGGAGTCTTGAGGCTTGGACGCCCTCCTCTCGCAGTGCGGTGAGTGCGAAGTCACCTATACCAAACATTGCGTATATTTTTCGGGTGAAGAGACACAGCATAGAATTGTTGCAGTAATCAGGTCACCTTATCATATTATGCTCTATGACTCCACAGTCCACACTCCCATGAAATTCAGTCATGGCGCAATGCTCAGGGAACAGCTGTACCTTTAGTGCATAGACAACACTCCCTAGCTTCCCCGTTCCCTGCATTGAGGGAGCTGCTGCTATGACACTGGTCACGCGGAAACCTACTTTGTTCTTTTTTATGTCTTATATTTTATTCAGTTATAAGCCCACGAAATGATTCCCTGTTCGAAAGGGACGTGAGGGGGGGGGGTTATGGACTGTTAGGTTAATTTGTGCAGTTATGGACAGTACGAAGCTTTGTCGTCTGCCAGGCCAGTGTCTTTTAGAAGTTATTTGTAATTGATATTTATTATTTATTTTACGTCGCTTTTCTTCCACTTTTGGCAATTCCCGACGATGAATCCTGATTATGTTAAATGGATGAAGAGACACTCACAAAACAGCCTCGTCCAGGCTGACGGGACTCGAACCCGGAGTGTACGATCACCCAACGCACTCAACAACAGAGTCGAACTTTTAGAAGTGGGGGAATTCATCTTTTCACACCATATTTCTCAGGAAATTATGTTACGACTATGCGTCAATCAGTGATTGAAAATATTAATATATTTTAACTGACACTAAAAGTGTTGTTGAAAAGCCGTAATTTCTTTCTTTAAAAATATGTGTTTCAAAATATGCATATAGGTGTAAGAATATAATTTATTCGGTAGGTTTTTATAACTACAATTATATATCTTAAAACTTTGTTATAGAGTTTGTGTCATGTTCTAAGATTAATCTTTCATATTAATATGATACTTTTGGAGGTTAATGTTTTAATTTTCAACCTCAAATTCTCAATCGGTTGTTCGGCGAAGCTATAGGGTAAAAAACAGAACACTGAGCGGCGCATAATATGATGACGTATTACGCTAAAGTTGCGCCATTTGGGACGCACGACTGTGCTTTCTGTGACGTCACCAGTTCTGTTTGGGTCCGTGACATCGATACAAAGATATAACGGCCAAAGAAATTCAAGGAGATATAAAAATTCACCAAGAAGAGATTGAAATGTAATGCATGCACATAAAACAGCACATAAAATTTCGGAAGAAAAAATGTAAATACTTTATTTTTGTTTTCAGCCACTGCCAACTGCCATACATAATCATACAACCATCGAAAAATCCTGTTTTCTAAAAATTGTTACTTTTAGTGCTGTCAGCATATTTTTATGATCATGTGATCCTGAGCGGCTGTCTCTTGATATGTATTACAGTTCCCGAGAAACAGTTTGTTACTTTGTAACATTGTATATCTGACAATTATAATACAATAAGATGTTAAAGGGGTGTAAGAAGCAACCCTTTCCGAATACATCATAATGTCAATCTCTCTTCCACGTAGATCAGCCTCGACTACGTTGTGCTGAAGAAGGACTGCATTCACAGTCAATATAATCCTCTGTGGGGTTTGCGTTATATGTTTGTTATTGTCCCTTCTCCATTTCTAACATTCATTTGCATCCTCGCAATTAGCCAGAAATGGTAGAAATGCGACGTTAAATAAACTAAATCAACTAACAATAAAATGCTCTTACAAGGGAGGTTATCTAAGCGTCCCCCTCCAATTTCCATGACACTTGGCAGGTGTATAGAGGGGCACAAATGAAGATACACGTGTTTTTGTGTTTCAGCTAAAAAAAGAGTGTTATAGAAGGCAACCCCCCCTTCAAATGTAAAGATGAGGAGAAATTGAAGTGGGAATCTGACCCCGAAAGCACGTAAATAAGGAATAGGAAGAAACAGGAGGCATAGGGCCCCTCTATACACCTGCCAAGTTTCATGGAAATCGGACGGGGACACTTAGATAACCTCCCTTGTTAGTGTAGCATAAATTGCATAAAATATATGTGACGTTTCGAAAGATGGTATTTTGAATTTAGTAATCCCCCTCCCATGCCTTTCATTGACTCGAATGCATATATTCCTTACGTTGCTCAACTAACATTTTCCCCTAGGATAGTGAAATGATCCACATTAATGAAGCGACAGAAAAATTCAACGTATAGCCTATTAACGTTAATCTGAGTCGCTTTTCTTTAGTTAATCGTTAATGAGCATTAATGGTGGAATGCTGAAATAAATGATAGAACGAACACAATGGCATATCCATGCCTTTCTCAGGATTCTAAATTAGGGCTTCTGGCTTCGTACCACTCCTTCCTGGAGGCAGCAAGATAAAACAAATGAATAAAATACAGTTGATTTGACTAGATTATTATTATGTAGCTTCGCTTTTCTTCCCCTTTTGGCTAGACGAAACTATGGGGATTAGTAATGATACGATGAAATTGATGAGGAGAATCTTCAAAGCAACACCGAAGAAGCGTCGTAATGCGTTGTGCTAACCTTTCCGCCACGAAGGTCAGCTGCAATAGATTGATCGATTGATTTACTTTATTTTACTTCGCTTTGTGTGTCATTCTTGGCCAATTTTCGACAATAAGGATGATGATGATATGATGAAGTTGATGAATGGGCACTCACAAACATCTATGCCCAGGCCGGGATTCGAACCCTGGACCCCTGGCGACGTAGCACGATGTGCTAACCACTCAGCCATGGGGGCCGGTAGCTGCAACAGAGTCGAATTTACTGAATGATTGATTGAGTTAGTTTATTTTACTTCGCTTTTTGCCCCTCTTGGCTAACTTGCGAAGATGGGAATGAGGGATGAAATGTTGAAATTGATGAATGGACATTTACAAACAACCAAGCCCGAGCGGGATTAGAACCCGGAACTAAAGGAAGATAGAAAACATACAACTGGATTTTAGTCACCATCAAGATTTATACTCCCCCCAAACCCCTCCATGTATTTAGTGCTTCAGTGTGTTCCTTGATTTAGTGTTGAGTAAATTTACTAAACGCGCTGAGGAAGTTAACGCCTGGAGTGATGAAATTAACAATATATAGTAACAATAAAATAATAAATAAAAAATACAGGGTAGGAAGTTTCTTGCCAAGTGTAGTAGGGAACCTTTGTTACAAAAAGAAAAAAATAAATTTGTGTACGGTTCAAAGAGTTATTGAAAAAAAATGCTATAGTATCTCAACAAATCTATACTGGAAGCTGGCCGCTCAACGTATTCCGGAAAACGTTTATAAACCGTTGATGCCAGGTACCTGCGCCTTGATAATTTACTAATACTGTCTTTATCGTATAAATATCGTATGTTAGAACCTCACCTATAAAAAAACACAGTTCTATAAATTATATATATAAAAAAAATCCATTGTCGGTTTTATTTACTGTTTTGCTTTTGACGTCAGTCCACAAAAAAACTTCATCTTCGAGTCCATTTTGTATAACGCTACATGGTGCCTTGTACCCGGGAGTTCCATCTGGTTATTTGTTGAGATAGGATTATTTGTGTGTAAAACATTTGTGTTCCACGTAAGAAAGTGAAGAAGAAAAGCTGTTTGATCGGGTGAGCAGGCTCTTTCGTTGCAGCTGTACGGGATTAAGGGATTAGCGAGCTAGCGATATGTAGGTCAGTGGTACGAACGTGGTTCGAACGTCAATCTCTCCTTGTCAGGACTAGGGATGGCCAGATCCGGATCCGGTTGGTTCCCGGATCCGGATCCGTTTTGCTATCCCACTTGCGCTTCTTTGGAAAGTAAGAATGTGTTTATAACATATTGTTACCTGCTAATATACATACTCGTATATATATAATATACATACATACATATATATATATATATATATATATATATATATATATATATATATATATACATAGTGTGTGTGTGTGCGCGTGCGCGATTTGTAATTAATCAATACACTTACAAGGGAGGTCTACGTCTTTCCCTCCGATTTCCATGCAACTTGGCAGGTGTATAGATGGGCCCAAAGGAAGAAATACGTGTTATTGTGTTACAGCTAAAAAAAAAACTGTTTTAGGAGGCAAAACCCCCCTCAAAGGTCAAGTTGAAGACAAACTGACGCGGGGATCTGACCCCTGTGTGCCACTCCGATTTCCATGAAATTTGGCAGGTGCATGGAGGGGCCCATAGGAAGAAGTACGTGTTTTTGTGTTTCAGCTAAAAAATGGTTTTAGGGGGCAACCCCCCCCCCTCAAATGTCAAGATGAGGAAAAATTGAAGTGGGGATCTGACCCCGAAACCACGTAAATATGGCATAGGAAGAAACAGGGGCCTCTCTATACACCTGCCAAATTTCATGGAAATCGGAGGGGGACACAGGGGTCACATGATCCCCACGTCAATTTATCCTCATATTGATATTTGAGGCGGGTTTTGCCCCCTAAAACAGTTTTTTTAGCCGAAACAAAAAAAAAGACACGTATTTCTTCCTTTGGGCCCCTCTATACACCTGCGAAGTTTCATGAAAATCGGAGGGGGACAGAGGGGTCAGATCCTTACTTCAATTTGTCCTCATCTTGACATTTGAGGGGATTTTGCCCCCTAAAACAGTTTTTAGCTGAAACAGAAAAACACGTATTTCTTCCTTTGGGCCCCTCAATACACTTGCCACGTTTCATGGAAATCGGAGGGGGACACAGGGGTCAGATCCTCACTTCAATTTGTTCTCATCTTGACATTTGACGGGGTTTTGTCCCCTAAAACCGTTTATTAGCTGAAACAAAAAAAAAACACGTATTTCTTCCATTGGGCCCCACTATACACCTTCCAAGTTTCATGGAAATCGGAACGGGACACTTAGATAACCTCCCTTGCTAGTCTTACACTTTGTAATTATATAACACTGCATATATTATAATGTTTTATTTTAATTTGCAAAACTGTAACTGTAGAACAATCGTATAATTTTTGTATAACATTTCTATCTTGTTATATGTGTTAAAGGTTTCATCCTGGAATGGAATGTCTCACATTTATGTGTGTTTCCATTTCCAATACATTCGAATGAATACATATTCGTTTCAATGGCATTTACAAAATCACCTCTGACATTTTATGTTAAACAAGTAAGATTATTTTTGTGCACGAGTGTGTTAGCCGATGCGTAGCAAAGTATTTTAGGAACAACACTTGAAAAAAATTATTGTAGGACTAACTAATGAAAAATTTCTTTGTAATCGAAGATCATAATACATTTTAAGGTGTGGTAATATTATAATGGGAATGAGATACGAAACGCTCGGATCCGGATCCGGATTTTAGGATCCGGATCCAGATTCGTAACTTTTGGATCCGGATTTTTCGGATCCGGATTTTTCGGATCCGGATCCGTTTGGCCATTCCTAGTCAGGACGAAGCAGCTGAAATAGGCTGGAATAAAATACTTGAATGCTGCCGCAATGAACTGTTATGAGGGAGCAATAGAACGTAGTTTTTTTTAAAAAAAAAAAAAAGTTTTACCATAAATGTTGCGCGGGAAGGAGCGAAGAAGAATTTACGAAATTTGAGTTGCATATAGAAGAAATATTTTCTTGGAAAGGAAAATATCAAGGAAGGGAAAGTAACAGTGCACAGGGTGTTCAAAAAATAACTGACGAAAATAAAGAGAGCGTTAGCGTCACGGCACTTATATTATTTATGAAGCAGAGTAGAGAAGAGGATAGGCGAAAACAGCTTAAATTTCTAGAAGAGGATAGGCGAAAGCAGCTTAAATTTAGAGAAGAGGATAGGCAAGAGTAGAATAAAATATTTGACATGTTGTATCAGAATGTGGAAGAAAGGAAGCGAACCATGCAAGAAATGAGCGTCCTGCTGGAAGATAAATTGGATAAGTTAGAAATTAAAGTATATTAATTGAAAGAGTAATGTAGTTTAATGTAGAAAGATAGGTCAAACGTTCGTTTTGTAACATTTTGACTATCTATTCCGTCCGCAGTCAACCACCGGTCACAGGTTTTCTTATACTGCATTTGACATTTTTAACTCAATTCGGCGAAAATAAAAAAAAGAAGCACGCACTTCTTATCACTATCTTGCAGGAGGGAGAGGGACAGAGCAGAAACGTTTTTAATCCTCTTAGCTTCTTACAGAAGGCCTGATTTTCCTGCATTTACTTGGGCCTCTCCGATGGCGAAGTGGTAGCGTGGTCCCCAGTTCGATACCAGATGGAGACACACAGTATTTCGGGTTTAAACTTTAGGTCCAGTCCCGATTTGCCTTACTGTGCATAAAGTATACTTAAAACACCAAATCAATCAATCCTGCATTTACTTGAAAGGCGAAAACGTATTAGCAGCAAAGTAAGTGAATTATCCCAAGTATGATTACAAGTCGAACTTCAGCTAAAAGAAGTAGAGATCGACTGTAAGGAAGTGGCCAGAGCCTGGGTGACGCAAGGAGCTCTTTACCATGTAATCCTGCCTCTGCGTTGCCAAAATGTTCAGCAATATTCAACAGATGGTCGTCACCTTTATTCAGTGCTAAAGAGTAAAATCATGAAGCTTACGCATCGAAAGCAGAGATGTAATATTTATCGTTGTTGAAGCTTTTGTCAACGAAACATTGATGGAAACTGGCGACATGTCGGTACTCGGGTAAAGGCTATGCGGAAGGGAGGGAAAAAAGAATTGACTGTCAGTAACAGATCTACATATTTTGGGTTCATCGCATAACATTACTTAAGGCGCCTTCAATGTAAAACACACGTAATTTTGTGAAATGAAATGTCAAAACTTTTACTGCTATTAAGTTTCTTCAGTGTATGTATCTTGTTTGTGTGTGATTTGATTTTGTTATTTTGCATCGCTTTTCTATCACTTTTGGCTAATCGCAAAGATGAAGATGAGTGATGATAGGATGAAATTACGAAATTGATGCAGGAACCCTCACTCACAAAGAACACAGATGTCGTTACCATTGGCGTCGTAAACTCTCCTAACCACTTCGTACGGAGGTCGGCATATCTGTGGATCTTTTTTACGTATAGTTTTGAGTCCACTTTTATGCACAGATAGGCTGAATGGTCCTGGACCTACAGTTTTAAAATTAAATCCGAACCACTATGTCCCTTTATCGGATTTCGAACATGGTATATACCTATAGAGAAGAAGGTAGAATTGTAAAGGTAGAGTTTTGCAAAATAATGTGCAGATGAAACTTTCCATAAGTCACTTACGACAGATGTTTAAATATACAATTCAGCTGGAAATGACGGACCAATAACTATTTCATAATATTTCTACATTTCCGTGCTTTTAATTTCAATTTGTCAAGTTTTGTGCTGTGTAGGCAGTCCTGTTTTTTTTTACCCACTGGATTTTCGTCCCTTTGTTCCGTCTGTCTGTCACAAGTACAAGTATTATACATTCATTGGACAAACCAACTATGTACGTTCTCTCCAAGAACCAAGTACGAAAGTTAACTTTTACATTTCGAATTCCCTCCCCCTTTGGCTCATGGCGGTTAACAATTTCAAATAAGACATTCTTACTTTGTTTCTTTGATTGTCCTTGTAAATACAAGATTTAAATAATATATGTAAAATAATAATAAATTTAAAAAAACTGTGAACGAGATGTTCGATCACAGGCCAGTTTCATAAGTAAACCGTCAGAGAAACGCAAACGCTGTCTGGTAGCTATTGACTTTGTTTTGATTCATAGTTCGTTACTTTGCTATCTCATTGTTGTTAATTTTATCGAAAGGGAAAATTATTTCACTTTGCAAAAGAGCAATTCATAATTAAGCTATAATAATAATCGATATGTTATATCGCATCGCATAACTAATTATTTTGTTATACTTTGCTTGTAGCCTGGAGCGAAAATTAGATACCGGTCAAAATAATTCTTACGCACTACTCTGGCAGCCCGATGAGTGGAAGAAGGGGGACGACTTGACGATTACTGCAGCAGATAACACCCACTTGTGCGAGCAGTAGAAGCACTCTGCCGTTGAAATATCGGACTAGGCAATTTGTACAGTCACTGGCACTCCTGGGTTGCAATTATCCAACTCAAAGTCAATTAAATCGTTACAACCCAGAACCGTTCGTGACTTGTCATGATGCAACAAAAGACAAGTACAAATGCATGCTTTTCTGGGATTCGAACCCTGAAACGTTACCCTCGCGTTCTACACGTAAACAAAGACGGACTAGAAGTAAAATTTAGATCTAGCATTTTTGTTTTTCAGACTCCAGTATTTGACGAAGAGAAACATTCCTCTTTTAATTTTTTATTGAAGTTTGTTATGATGAGAGGGTATAAGCAGCAGATCTTTGGCTGCTGGTAATGCTAATTGCTTGTTAAAGAAAGGAACATGACAGTATTATATTCTATGAAATAAGGTATTTTTTTCGGGTTAGTGTAGTATTTTTTTGTCCCTAAGTAACTTTGAATTATCAATTATAATTTGGCTGGTATGTCTGTAGGGCCTCCCCGATGGTGTAGGAACAACGTCCTTGCCTTGTAATCAAGGGTCCTTTGTTCGATGGGGGCAAATAGCGTTATGATTTAACTTTAAACTGTAGGTCCACCATGACTAGCCTATTTATATGTAAAGTGGGTTTAAAATAAAGTTCAAGTCAATTTAACTCACCTGATTCATCTAAACTATTAAGCACGAAACATTAACAACATTTAGATTTAGGACAGCTGTATTATTCGTATATCCTCGTAACTTCTTTTTTCTCTTAAATTTTACAATGATTTTACACTTCTTCTTACAATACAGTAATATAGTATTTTTCCCAATGCTGACATTGTTCTATACATATATTAATAGTGGACAAAGAACGCTGTTACTTTATAATCAAGCTTTGTAAGCAAGGGGTCGCGGATTGGATGCCAGGTGGATTAGTCCCGATTAGTCTATCTGTTCAAAAAGTGGACTTGCAACAAATCTTTATCCCTTTACCTGAATATCCAGGAACAGTAAGTTGTTGATCTGAAATAATTCTAAAGATGTTTATTTAGTTTATTTATTTGTATTGACATCGTTAGAATTAATTGCAAAATAGTAGTGTAATTTAGCCGGTTCTAAGTCATACTTGGTACGAGAGCATTTGTAGCCTCTTTTTTATCAATTGAATATCAGTTTTTGACATATTTTGACATTTTTTTGTCGATGTTTTAGCGTTTAGCGATGTTTTAGTAAAATTTCCCTTTTTTCCCACTCATGCTTGGTACGAATGCCACGATCTTACGTGATATAACTTAACCTATTCATTTTTTTTCGTGCTAAACTACACGAGAGCCTCTACGTGCTTTGACCTACTTTAGAGTAGGACCATAAAAAAGTTCTGCAACTGAAAGTGAGGCTCGAAGTGAGGCTCGGTGAGGCTCGACTTAATGGTTTGCTCTTGTAAGGCATAAACCTCATTTTCTCGCAGTGTTGCCAACACTTTACTCGAAATAAAATCACCAAGGTTTTTTCCTTGGTCTAACCTATGTTATTGAATTGCGTCGTCACGTCCAAACCCGCATGACTTCCGGACACTATTGGTTCTATTCATACTTTTTCTTACGTATAGGTGTACATGATGAATCCCCAAACAGATTTTTCCTAAGTCTTACCGTTTCCAAGATAATCCCACTTCCGGTCGCCATTTTGGATTTCCGAGCATAGGTTCTATTCATACTTTTTCTCATGTATAGGTGTACATGATGAATCTGCAAACAGATTTTTCTAAGTCTTACAGTTTCCAAGATAACCCCACTTCCGGTCGCCATTTTGGATTTCCGAACATAGGTTCTATTCACACTTTTACTCACGTATAGGTGTACATGATGTATCCCCAAACAGATTTTTCCTAAGTCTTACCGTTTCCAAGATAACCCCCTTCCGGTCGCCATTTTGGATTTCCGAACATAGGTTCTATTCATACTTTTTCTCTCGTATAGGTGTGCATGATGAATCCCCAAACAGATTTTTCCTAAGTCTTACCGTTTCCAAGATAACCCCACTTCCGGTCGCCATTTACGTTTTCCGAGCATAGGTTCTATTCATGCTTTTTCTCACGTATAGGCGTACGTGACGAATCGGCAAACAGATTTTTCCTAAGTCTTACCGTTTCCAAGATAAACCCACTTCCGGTCGCCATTTTGGATTTCCGAGCATAGGTTCTATTCACACTTTTCCTCACCTATAGGTGTACATGATGAATCCGCAAACAGATTTTTCCTGAGTCTTACCGTTTCCAAGATAACCCCACTTCCGGTCGCCATTTTGGATTTCCGAACATAGGTTAGTAGATCACAAATGTGCTTCCCACAACAACCCTGATTTTTCGACCTCTAAGAAAATCGCACCAAAACCTCAAAAACTCACTTTCTCTCCAGGTTCCGCGCCTCATTTATTGCGCTGACGATGTTTCACAGCGCAGAAAAGCAGTGATGAGTAAATGCACTTTCTCATCCTTTCTCATCCTTGAAGGATGAATGCACCTTATCGTAATTTTCTAAGTAAGGCCATGTCTATATATATTGACCTTTGTAAACCTCTTGGGAACGATGTGATATTTCTGCCACACACATGCGTGCTTCTTATTATTTCTGTATTGTGACGTGTTTTTCTTTTTTTCAAGCAAACAAACAAATAATATATATTTTTTTTAGGATTCCTGGCCCCTAACCCCACCAGGGTGCGTGGTGCCCCAACCAAAAAGTAAAGGTTCTAACGGCTGCGGTTAGATAACCACATAAATCTGTAGAGTTTCACGTGTTTTTTTTTCTCAAAAATCCTATGGGACACCTCTGTTTATCAAAAATTCGAGATATTTGCAATTTAACGCAGGACTTGGAAAAAATTTTCCATTGATGAAAAAAAATGGTTCCATGACGACGTATGTTTATTTTGGTATGGGAGGACAGAGGACACGGAGACTCGACCGACGCACTAAACCCGACCTCTCTACGACTATTCGTTCAAAAGTTACGAGTGATCAAAGTTTTTGGGAGGGGGTGGGTTAACTTCTTACCCCTTGACCCCAGGACCACCAAAACTTGGTATGCGTATTCTACACCTCCAAAATCGACAGGGGGCATCTAACGATGCCGTATGGGGGTGTTTTTCGATATATTTTTCGATAACTCTTACCATTTTCGAGATATTTGCAATTTAAGATTTTTTTAACGCTGGACTTAGAAAATTTTAGGTACATTTTTTTTTTGTTCCATGACGGCGTATGTTTATTTTGGTATGAGAGGACAGAGGACACCGAGACTCGACCGACACACTAAACCCAACCTCTCTACGCGTACTCTACATCACCAAAAAAAGGTTAAAGTTTCTAAATAACAATAGTTAGAGTTTCCCCAATCTAGTAAAGTGGATTGGTTGAAATCTCCAAGGCGTATTTTCCATTTTTTTTTTCAAATATGAACACGTTAAAACTGAACTGTCTCGGATTTTTGAGTTTTGTATTCGCCCTGAGAAAATTCTATATAAAATAACATACCTGAAAATTATATTCACAGTAGATTGATTTTTTGAGTTTTGTAATCACCTCAAGAAATTCTATATAAAATAACATACCTGAAAATTGTATTCACAGTAGATTGAATTCTTGAGTTTTGTATTCGCACACAAGAAATTCTATATAAATAACATACCTGAAATTCTATTTACAGTAGATTGAATTTTTGAGTTTTGTAATCACTCCAAGAAATTGTATATAAAATAACATACCTGAAAATTGTATCGCTATATACTAGACTTTTTGATTTCTGTGATTTTGGAGAAAGCAATGGCATCCACCACCAGTTTCAATCATAAAAATGATAAAACTGAATGTGTTACTTGCGAAAAATTAATATCTAAAACTAATATAAGCAAACACAGGGCAAGATGTAGCGAAACAGGTTCGAGAATTAATCGTTCGTTACCTTCTACGCCCTGTGCTCGATGCGGAAAAATGATCAGCATTGCAAATTTAAGTAAACACCTCAAAATTTGCAAACCATCAACCGGACAAGCATCGAAAAGGAAAATCGATAATTCAGAAACGGAAGCTTCCACTTCCAAGCAAATTAAATTATGTAATGAACTAAAACCAATTAGATCTGAATTTAACCGTCATATTCAGGATTTCTCTTATACTTCGGAACCAGGCCGAGACATTCTTAGTTTCTTGCGTGAAACGAAAACATCCGTGATAAATATTCTAAAAAATAAATTGGAAAATAATTCCATAAAAGTATACGTTGATCTATTTTCCGAATACGAAAAAATCGATAGTACAACAAGTATTTTTTATCATAGTACAAAAAACCAGGCTCTTCATTTGGCGGACGTCGATAATTTGGACGAATTTTATTCTGATCTTTCCAACGAGCTGGTTAAGAAACACGACGATTTCGAGGCTAAGGGGTCGGGATGGTCTCTATGTGGAAGTCCTCACACGTTAACTGTTTACGTGAACCAATTATCGCCTCTTCGTGCATCCAGCTACGTTCCTCTTCCACCGAACATTCAACCCAAGAGGTCTGTGTTAAATATACAGAACAGCGATAAAAAGTGTTTTCTCTGGTGTATATTGGCTGCACTGCATCCTGTTCATTGGTCAAATAATCCAGAACGGATTTATCATTACAAGCAATACGAGTCCGAGTTTGAAAGTGTAATGTCTGGCATCGATTACCCGGTGACATTGTCGGATATAACACAGTTCGAAAATCGAGCAGGAAAACGCATCGCTATTAATGTATATTCTTTCACGTCAGATAAATATCTCGTGCATCCCGTCAGGATAAATGATATCGACGATGACGATGCTTGTGTAATAAATCTCCTTCTCATTTCCAACGAGGATGTCTATCATTACACGCTAATTCGTTCAATGTCTCGATTACTAGGAAGCCAAACAACCAAGCATGAACATTGCATCGAAGTTTGTCCGAGATGCCTTACCACGTTCGACGATCAAAAACAACTCAATTATCGAAATTACACTGGACGTCAAATTGCTATCGAGAAACTTGCCGAACATAAAATATATTGCGGCAACAACAGACCGGCTAGAATGTTGATGCCCGAAACGAACGAAGTCGAAGAATTCAAAATGCACAAGGCTGTGTTGGAACTTCCCGCAATCATCGTCGCAGATTTTGAGTCTTTCCTGAAACCACTCTCCTACTGCGAACCGGATCCTGAAATTTCCTCCACAACGCCGTACCAGCTTCATCAACCTAATATAGCAAAATAATTAAAAATAAAAATAATAAAAAAGAGGCGTTTAGGGTTCGAATCAACGTTTGGGTTATTTATAAGGCATGGATGTTCTAATGTAAGGAGAAATCAAAATGTACATTGCGCGAACGGCCACTGGTTCGGCCATTGGAGGAGGACGATGAAGTTCCTTCTACAATGGTCTTCGTTTACTAGCCAAATTTATCATGATTTTATCATGATTTTAGGAATCGGAAATCAGAACACTGGACACTGAAATACGTTACAAAATAATGTTTAATACATTTCTGTCGATATACTTACAATCTCTCTCTCCTACTGAGGCACCATAAGAAAATACACTGTCACAGACCCAGAATGCACCGGATCTAAACAAGTGAGAAACGCAGACCGCTGATGGTCGGCGTTATACGTACATATACGCTATGTCTCGAGCACCATACCTAACCAGTTACGTTAAAGAAGTTTGAAATCACAAAGCTAGGACTCTATTCATGGTCCAGAGTAGATAAAACAACTTCTCTCTGACCTATAAAGGTGCTGAAAATTTTAACTGTGAATGTTCTAAAACTGTCTCTCTAAAAAGTGAATGTCGAACTGCCAAATCGAAATGTGTCTATCGAACTGTAACTTTTCACTACTTCTGCTAAGTCCTTACTTCGTCTTTTCTTTCCGTTCTCCCAAGAATTGTCCTTCACTCTATTGGTCGTTGAACTTTTTGCTCCGCCCACACGTGGTCACTTCTGCTTGTAGGAGCGATAATCGTAACACACGGGGGTGATAGGGGCCATATTCGCGTAGCACAAAAACACAATAGCACCTTCTTTGAGAGCTGATTTCGAGGAATGAAAAGCATCTGTTCTAATTAATTTTAATGGCTCTCAGCTCAAATTTATCGCACACAACTCGACACTTCAGTAAAGTTATTCCTTCCTTTGCTGTCGAAATTGCATCGAAGCGAGGATATACGAAAATAAATGTTCTGGCAGGGTTGGAGTTCAAGATTCTGTGCTATTTACTATTGTCAATCCACTGTCAATGAGCCAGACTAGCGGGCAGTGGTCGTGGAATTTATGACGTCTCGTCCAGGCTGCCATGTGTAGGGTGATTGTCTAGAATCCGAGCCTGGCCAGCTGCAAACTCTCGCGAGGACAGAGGATCTTTGTTTCCTACAGGGGAAAAAGTCTTTAAATTTTAAATGCCTGAAGTCCCAGGTGATTAGCTCCTTCTCGGCCGAAATCATCTCGATAGGCTCCATCAGGGCCGAAATTATCTTGATGTGAACCAGAGTTTAGATGGATTTGTACGGTACAGATATGGGAATTTATTGCCGGACACACTGTTTCCTTCACCTTGAAGTAGGGGTGGTGATATATGAGAGTTCATGGGAACAAACGCTGGTTTCTCGAGGCAGCTGTGTTTCTTCTCAGAGAGCCGAAAATTAAGATCTTGGGGGAAAGCGTAGAAAGACCGATGGGGATTTGTAATTGGTACATCGGTTATACATCCCCCTGCTCCCGAATAAAATTTGCTGAACTGTAGGGAAGCAAATTTTTCAGCTAGCTGTTGCGGTGCCTCCTGCAGGACTTCTGATGTATCTTGCCTCACGATGTTAACTTAGGTCAGAATATAACCCTAGCACCCGTAGACTTAAGTGTTCGGGTCATATCTGCCTCTTATGGGCAAGTCTGCCTGTCTCTTTCCTCTTCCCATTGCTGTAGTTCTCTTCCGCTGCTCCTCCTCCTGCCTGGATTGGCTCTGGGCAAGCGAGTTGTGCCCTTGCTGCTTCATTTGGGGTCCATGGCATCTTCTTCCTTCTAACTGCTGACTCTGGTGTCGAGTGGCTCAGGAATACGGTCGGTAATAATGGTGGGATGCCCTCATTGCCTAGTCATCTCGGAGTAGTAGCGTGTCCTGGCCTCCTCTTCTGCCATCCGGTCCGCCTGGCTGGAGCTCTCGTATCGGCTGAAGAAATGTGTCCGGAGTCTCCTCGGTGCATCTTCTCCTGCCATCTCTTTGGCTGTAGTATCTTATTCTGTGAAAGTTTTTAAAGGCATTAGAATATGCTTAGTTGAAAGTCTTAATTTATCTTCATGCACTTTCTTCACACGTCACAACTTCAAGTCTCTTTACCACTTTAAGTTCCTTGTCTTCTTGTACTTGACCACTATGTCTCTTGATTACATTTTTACGAGCAAAGAAAATTACGCAAAATTTTGTAGCTTCTACATAGACAGTATAATTATGAAAATCAATACATGATTTAATAAGATATTATATAAAAATTGTTGGCTAGTTTTAAAATTAAAATTGAAAAATTTACCGATACACATATTAAAATAAGAAAATTCCCTTTATTTCATATTCTTCATGCATCCTTCTCTTCAATTTATCTCATTGTTTTTAGCTTATTTCATATTTCATTACTTGGCTCAAGGCTTTACCAACACAAGTCTATTCCACTAACACACTTCATAGGTTAGGCAGTATTTGCTGCACGGGCATTCAGCCCCTTACATGTGCATACTTAAAACTATAATGGCCACTATGGGCAAACCTTCTGCTCTATGGCAGGAATTATGTGTGCATCACAGGCACCGTCATTATGCTATGTAAAGCATAGGCCTCCTTGGGCAAATTAAAATTAACACAACCCTTTTATAACACCAAAATCCTTGTTGTGTGTTGTTGGCAAGTGTATGTGGTAGATGTATTTATTCTGTGTCTTATACCTCACATTTAAGTAAAATTATGCAACTTGAGCCACTTAAGATGCAAAGATTTAAATATTCTCCTTATTGACATAAAAACAAACAGTTAATACTTATTATGGAGATCTAGCCTCCATTTTCTCCTCATCAAAGTTAAATGGTGCATGAAACTTGTTGTTATAAAAACATAATCCTTATTTTACTATACAGACTCAACTTATTTTCTTCATCATACATCACTGGCCGTCACATGCCTTGGTTGGTCTGGTGTGTCTAGCCTATCAAATATCAACTATAATAAATCAAAATACACATTTAGATAAAAGTAGATAATCAGATAATAATCCATTGATATTAACATTTTCCTGTAAATATTGACAAACAAATGACAAAAAAAAAACCAAAGAAAACTACTTCTTCTTCCAAGTAAATAAAAAGATTACATGGCACTATAATTGTGCTAATTATCCTTAGTAAACAAAATTATAAGTTTCACCACTAACAAGACATTAATAAAATGATAAGGTGACTTACTGAGTCACGTGTGTGCATTTATAGAGTTGCACCTGATTACACAAGTTTACAAGAATTAAGATTACAAAATGACAAAACATAAAATTTAAACACACAAGAACAATAGAGTATATGATTGTTTAAATATAATAAAGAAGTTAATATGAGCAAATGTATGAGATTATTACAAACAGAAGACCTAACACCACCTTCTGTTAGTTACATCATAAGAATCAAAAGATTAAAATACAACTATATTACAAGTGTATGCATGTGTATGAAATGTTTGCTTTTTGGTCGAGTGTAATTGTTGTCTTACTTATTCTTACGCAATTGTTGCAATGTGTTAGCCCCGCAGGGCTATTTTATGAGGACTACGTAGTTAGGCCCTAACTTCTAGCAGCCAAATGTCGACCTGTCACGTGGCTGATAGAATCCAGGAACCGAACATGTCCAAACCCAACCCGCATGTATATATAAAAGAGTCCCCCCCTTGAATCCGACAGCAAGATAATATGTTGATAAAAAAAAAATCCCTTAAAGCCTAAAGAAGGCAAAGTGTAAAATAAAATATGCTCCGCGCATGAAAACTGTCGAATTCCGCAATGATTAAGTCTAATCCATATTTAAAATCATATTTAGCTCACGCTGCCATAGCGTCTTATGAGCTGTTGGGAGGACAGGTGACACGCGGTGTGCTCCAATCTTCCTCTTCCTAACTGGACAGGTGACACGCGGTGTGCTCCAATCTTCCTCTTCCTAACTCCTTAACTTCCACACCAAAAAAATCTTTCCAACTTACCCGGGGTATACCAAAAGTATTCCAAAATGGTGGCAAAAATAAATTTTGGGATCTAGTCTCCTTTGAGAATAGAAATTTTGATCTTTGAGGTTCTCTATAGCAAGAAATTAACCCTAGGGAGATATATAAAATGAAGAAGTTGGTCTCCCTTTTCATTATAAATTCTTATTTATCATCAGGTCATCCGTCGCATTCAGCATGTACAGGTAAGCACGCTTGCTGAGAAAAATATTCAAGTTGATGGTTGCAAAACCATTTATAATGAATTGTTACTTAGTAACTATTATACTGTATGATTACACAAGTCACAGGTATGCTGGTTTAATCAGTACATCGAAAAAAGGTGATTTCGGAAAATAATTCCTCGGAACGTCAAAAATTTTCAAAAAAAATTAGCTGGCAACACTGATTTTCACTAACTTTAAATGGTAGTTGGTTGCAAAACATCTATAACACTTATATTAAATAATTGAACAAGTTTTAAGTAAATATCCTGAAATAAAAGTAAATTTTTTACATAAATTCGAAGTTTCTCGGTTTACGAGCCTCCGATACGACACCTTCGTATAAAAACTGGATAATTAAAAATAAAATTATGCAAGTCCTGGTTGATTTTTTGTAATTTCCTTCAAGGGTAGTCTGTTTATGACTTCAGTAATTAGTTTTCATAAAGATCCGACTGTAATTAAGCATTTTATGGCTGATTTAAAATTCAAGTTCTCCGCAAAGGTACTAGTTCAGACAAAATTTGGATTTCTACGTCACAGTAGCTCAATTTTATGAAGCAATACAAGCTTAACTCTTTATATTTAAGTAATTTATAGTTTAATTGTTATTATTAAGTTCTAAGTGTAAGAATTTGTTACAAAAATCGTAGCTTTTATGCTGAAAATTCATTTTAAGTGCCTTATTTAACAGCGTAATGCTTTTAAGTTTGGAAAATGAAAGATAAGCCAAATATTGTTTTTAAGAACCAATTTTAAGGTTGAAGGAGAAATAAAGAACAAGATTCTATTTACGCCATCCTGAGAATCAAGTGTAAAAGAGTCTCCCAGCCTCCAGTCCTTTAAGAGGACTTCCCTTAGAAAAGTATGTGTGTTATGTAACATGTGTATCATTAACATCCTGTGGAAAAAGATCTGGTCTCTTACCCTTCAACATCCTGAGGTACAATGTCCTTTTACCTTCGGTACAGTGCCATAGCTTCATGTTCTCCACATGCTGATTGGTTACCATCTGGCCGGTACAGCAGTCCAACAGCGTGAACACATCAACTCTCTCCTCCTGGTAGCAGTAATAAGGACCGGAGAAGGTATTGCAGTAATTCCTGGTTATGGCATCCAATAAGCTACTAAGAAAGTGTGTTTTCAAAAAGATTAAGTTACCTACAGAGACACTTTGCCTTTGGGACAATTGTGCATTTATCCTGGTGTTTCTTTTGTTCCTTTCACCTGTTGTATTAATATTAGCCATGTACAGCTTATGTTCCCAGTTCATCTCTTCACCAGCTGGCAAATCAAAGTGTGTTCTTACCGCATTGTCTATGGGATAATTTAATTGAAGCTCTATGGGTGCAAAACCAGTGGAATGGTTGACACTTCCATTCAACAAGTTAACAACTTTGGTGACATGCTCTGGCCAAGCATTATGCGCGTCCTCACAGACCACTCGCATAAGCCGGTTCAAATCTTTGTGTATCCTCTCTACTAGGTTACTGCTCGGTTTGTATACCGGGGTGTAAGCAACCTTTATGCCTAGAGAGGCTAATGACTGTACATATTTATTTGCCTTGAACTGAACTCCATTGTCACTTACTATTAAATTTGGGATCCCGAAATGTAAAAAATAGATGTCAATTAGCTTCCGTAGTATGCTGTCGGTAGTACTGTTACGTAATGTGTAAGCGGTTAGAAACCTAGTTTTTGCATTTTGAATAGTTAGTAAGAATCTTTCACCTCTCTTACCCCTTGGTAATGGGCCCTGAATATCTATGAACAAAACAATATCTCTACCTTCCATACTGTGCATTAATAGCGTTTGTCTAGGTGGGTGTGTGTTATCTTTAGTACTTTGACATGTTATGCAGTCTGCAACATAAGATCTGACATCTTTCCTCATATTTCTCCAATTATACAGTTTTAAAATTCTTCTCATCATTTTATCTACCCCAAAATGTCCTAAATTGTCATGGTAAGCTCTAAGAACTACTGGTACAAATGATTCTGGTATGCAGAGCTTCCATTCATTCAAAAAATGATAATCCCTAGTAACTAGCAAGTTATTTGGCAAAATTTTGTAAAACTTAAACCAATTTCTAGACCTGGTTGAATTTTCTGTGTGTGTACCATCCAAAAGCTGTATGATAGGAAGAAGTATGGGGTCTTTCCGTTGCTCCGCAGCTACGAATTCAACGGAAAAGTCAAGTATCTCGTTACGGAACGGTTCACTTGTGGCATTTATATGTAAGTTTTCTGTTTCTTTACTTTCAAAAGTCCTGCTTAACAGGTCTGCCAGACCATTTTCTTTGCCCTTGCAGTAATGTACTTGAAACTGGTAGGCTTGCAACTGTAAAGACCATCTGGTCAGCCTAGCATTCCAGTTTTTTGAGCTGTTTAGCCACTGCAAAGCATGGTGGTCACAAATGACTGTAAATTTAGTACCAGCTACATATTGTCTAAATTTAGAAATGCAAAAGATTATACTCAAACACTCTAGTTCAGTGATGGTGTACTTCTCTTCATATGGTCTCAATGTTCTACTTACATAATAGATGACACGAGGCTCCCCGTTATCAATTTGAAATAGATATCCCCCTATGCCAATTCCACTCGCATCTGTCTGTATGAAAAATTCCTTTTGCATGTCAGGGTGGTGTAATGTAGCATCCCTGGCTATGGCATCTTTCATAGATAAGAAACTATTTTCTTCTTTTCTACCCCACTCCCACTTTTTGTCTTTCTTAAGCAAGTCAGTTAGTGGTTTACAGATTTCTGAATAACTGGGAATGAACTTTCTCAACCAACCAAAAGCACCTAAAATTTTCTGTAGTTGTTTCCTAGTTCTAGGTCTAGGAAGTTCAACTATTGACTGTATCCTATCTTGATTTATGTGAATGCCTTTCTGATCAATTGTATGGCCTAAATAGTTTATTTTCTCTTTGCAAAAGAAACTTTTCTTCAGTTTGATGGTCATGTTAGCAGCCCTAATCTTCGAAAATACTTCTTTTAAGAGCTCTATGTGTTCTTCGAAAGTCTCTGTCTTAATACATAAATCATCTACATAGATCATAACCTTATCTGAAAGTGTATCCCCCAGTGTTCTATTCATAGCTTCAGTAAAGGCTTGCACTCCGTTCGAAGAACCAAAAACTAACCTTTTATACTGGTATAGTTTACCATCGAAACTGAATGCTGTAAGTGGTTTAGACTCTTCGGTAATCAAAATCTGGTAAAAACCTGAAAACATGTCTATGGTGGTTATGTATTTCTTGCCTTGAAAACCTTGCAAAGCCTCATCTATCCTAATAGGCTTTGTTTGAATCAATTTCTGGTGCAGGTTGACATTACGCATGTCAGTGCAAATGCGTAGCGACCCATCAGATTTAGGTATTACCACCAGGGGGTTGAGGTGACAAGATTCACTAAATTCTATTATATCCCACTCTAAAAGTTTCTGTAGGTGTTCCCTGACTTGAGATTTATAGTTATACGGTATAGGATAAGTCTTCGCTACCAAAGGTTCTGCGGTATCTACCTCTATTTTATGCACATACTTATTGCAACACCCAGGCTTGTCATCAAAAAGATCATTAAATTCTAATAAAGTATCTAAAAGTATATCCTTTTCAGTAGGATTTAGGATTTCTGCATCTTGTGCTTTTTGAAAAAGTTCTTGGGATGTGGCCTGTGTATTACAATTAGTATTCCCAACTGGTACTGTATACCTAGTCTGCTTGTGTACTTGGTTACAAGGATTATCTAAATCCTGAGTGCCTTCAGCAAGTGGTAGGGGTAACAATGGTACTACTTTACTTCCTTGTTCAGTGTTTAATAACAATTCTCTTTCCTTCAGGTCTAGCTTAGCCTCTAGTGCAAAAAGTAAATCCAACCCAATCAAAATTCTAGCTGGTAGTTCTCTGACTATTAAAAATTGCAAGGTTACTATTTTACCTCCTATATTCACATCTGTAATGAATTTCCCTAGTGACTTTTGTCTCTTTTTCCCACTGTAATCTATCAGCATTATATTATCAGTATTAAGCAAGGTAGGTCTTGAAATTTCACTGGTTATTTCTCTCCAAACACTCTCAGCCATTACTGAAATTTCTGCTCCCGAGTCTACAAGTGCCTTATATTCTTTATTATTGAAACTTACATTAACAAATGAACTACATTTTACTTTGTTCCTGATATTTACTGGCAATGAAAGGTTTTTAGCACTATAATATTCCTCATTATCTTCAAAATCCTCATAAAAATTTAAATCAACCCTACAAATTTCATATTTATTTTCATAATTCACCAGTTGCTTTAATTGTGTTTCCCTGTCATCGGTATCAATGGAGCTTCCCCCTTGCCTACCTTCTGTAAGAGGGGAGCCTAAGCATTTAAAGATCTGGTAGGCTGGTTACCAGTCCTAAATGGAGGGCTGTTTGGGTTTAAGGTGGAGCCTTGCTCAGGTGCTCGGGTTCGATCCGTAGCCACCACTTGTGCATAAGTGGGACCCCTACCCTGGCTAGCCTGGTTGTTGTTCCTACGTACCGGGGAGTTTCCTCTCCCGTTACGGTAGCTGAAACTACTACCTCCCCCGTTACGATTATCGGAGTATATGTTCGATCTGCCCCGGTATGAGTTGTTGCGTCGCGGGTTGCTATCCCAAGTGCTACCCCGACGGAAGTTATTTTCAGTTCTTCGTGGGGGACTGGGTTCGAACCTAGGTCTTCGTACCCTGACCTGCCTAGCCTGAAAGTTTTCTTGTCTATTTTGGGGGTACCGGGGTTGGAACCTCCCTTGGTCCTCCCTTTGACTGGATTGGGACACTATGTCTAACCTGGCTACAATCTCGGCTGCCATCTCTAGGCTAATGTAGGGGTGGATTAAGAGTGCCTCCTTAACCTTGTTGGGGAGCTGGTTGGCTATGATGACCGTCTTTTGCTGGTCCGTCATGCCCGTTTGTATGTTATTTAGTAAGTTGACCTGTTGCCAAAAATAGGAAAGCATGGAGCCTTTGCTATGGTCAGTATACCTACTATTCATTACCTTGGCTAGATACGTTGACTTCCACGTATCTGATTGATACGTGGACAGAAACAATGCCTTGAACCCCGAATAGGTATCAAAATTCCCCTTTACTTGGAGGTACCAGTTTTTGGCCACCCCTGTCAGTAACTTTGGCAGGTAGGATAAAATATCCTCCTCCTGCACAACCAGCAAGCAAAACGACTCTTCAATGTCTGCCAAGAACTGAGAGGCTAGGTACTCAGGTCTTGCAGCACTGAATTTGGGGAGTTTTTCTAGGTCCCCAAACCTGATGGCAGTCCGTTTCCTTGGCTTTGGCTTATGCTCTACCCCGGAATCACTGTCCGAGTCCGAGGAAGCATAAGGGGTGCTTTGGGATTGAACCTTAGGCTTAACCGCCTGTTTTTCCCTTTTTATCTTTAGCTGGCTAATCTCCCCCTGGTTACTCTCATATTTTTTCTCTAGGTCTTCAATAGCCCGTTCTAATTTGGCAATTTCCCCACTATTATCTATCTTCCCTTTTACATTTTTAGACAGGTTCTCTACTCTATCTAATCTGCTCTGTAACTTATTCAGTATTTTGCTATTTCCCTTTTCTAACTCACCCAACCTAGCATTCACTTGATCATTCCCTTCCTTATTAAGGTCTTCAATACCAGCTACTCTGCGCTTAATCACGTCAAGCTCTTTTTTACTTTTCGCTTCAAAGCTGATCTTGTAGGTATTGAACTCATGTTCCCTGGCATCCCTTAACGAGTTCATGTAGCTAACAGCCTCCCTGTTAAGTCTACCTTCTGCTTGTTGTACTTCTCTAACAATCAACTCTCTATTTTCTCCCTCTGACTTCTCTACTCTCTTCTCTAACTGGTCTACCTTCCCTCTTGTTACTTCACATTTCTTTATTTGAGCCTCTATCCTGTTTCCCAATTCCTCATTTCCCCTTTGTAATGAGTCAAACTTTTCACTATTAGCTTTGAGCATTTCCATTAGGGTGTCCCTAAGCCCTTCCATGGTCAGTGCCATTTTTCTCGTTATGGGCATTTAAACTTTACCATAGAGAAAGGGAGAGAGAGAAAAAAAAATCAAACAAGTGTTTGGTGTTAGTTTTAGCGGAGGTTAATGCACTCGCGTGGCATGCAAAGAGAAACTATTGCAGTGTCCTGATTTCTTTATGGAATTTATAAAATTTAGGGCAAAATTAGAATTTTTAGAAGTACATAACAAATGACAACTTGGCTTTGTAAACAAGTCCCTGTTCGGGAAAAGCCATTTATAGCAAAATAATTAAAAATAAAAATAATAAAAAAGAGGCGTTTAGGGTTCGAATCAACGTTTGGGTTATTTATAAGGCATGGATGTTCTAATGTAAGGAGAAATCAAAATGTACATTGCGCGAACGGCCACTGGTTCGGCCATTGGAGGAGGACGATGAAGTTCCTTCTACAATGGTCTTCGTTTACTAGCCAAATTTATCATGATTTTATCATGATTTTAGGAATCGGAAATCAGAACACTGGACACTGAAATACGTTACAAAATAATGTTTAATACATTTCTGTCGATATACTTACAATCTCTCTCTCCTACTGAGGCACCATAAGAAAATACACTGTCACAGACCCAGAATGCACCGGATCTAAACAAGTGAGAAACGCAGACCGCCGATGGTCGGCGTTATACGTACATAAACGCTATGTCTCGAGCACCATACCTAACCAGTTACGTTAAAGAAGTTTGAAATCACAAAGCTAGGACTCTATGCATGGTCCAGAGTAGATAAAACAACTTCTCTCTGACCTATAAAGGTGCTGAAAATTTTAACTGTGAATGTTCTAAAACTGTCTCTCTAAAAAGTGAATGTCGAACTGCCAAATCGAAATGTGTCTATCGAACTGTAACTTTTCACTACTTCTGCTAAGTCCTTACTTCGTCTTTTCTTTCCGTTCTCCCAAGAATTGTCCTTCACTCTATTGGTCGTTGAACTTTTTGCTCCGCCCACACGTGGTCACTTCTGCTTGTAGGAGCGATAATCGTAACACACGGGGGTGATAGGGGCCATATTCGCGTAGCACAAAAACACAATAGCACCTTGTTTGAGAGCTGATTTCGAGGAATGAAAAGCATCTGTTCTAATTAATTTTAATGGCTCTCAGCTCAAATTTATCGCACACAACTCGACACTTCAGTAAAGTTATTCCTTCCTTTGCTGTCGAAATTGCATCGAAGCGAGGATATACGAAAATAAATGTTCTGGCAGGGTTGGAGTTCAAGATTCTGTGCTATTTACTCTTGTCAATCCACTGTCAATGAGCCAGACTAGCGGGCAGTGGTCGTGGAATTTATGACGTCTCGTCCAGGCTGCCATGTGTAGGGTGATTGTCTAGAATCCGAGCCTGGCCAGCTGCAAACTCTCGCGAGGACAGAGGATCTTTGTTTCCTACAGGGGAAAAAGTCTTTAAATTTTAAATGCCTGAAGTCCCAGGTGATTAGCTCCTTCTCGGCCGAAATCATCTCGATAGGCTCCATCAGGGCCGAAATTATCTTGATGTGAACCAGAGTTTAGATGGATTTGTACGGTACAGATATGGGAATTTATTGCCGGACACACTGTTTCCTTCACCTTGAAGTAGGGGTGGTGATATATGAGAGTTCATGGGAACAAACGCTGGTTTCTCGAGGCAGCTGTGTTTCTTCTCAGAGAGCCGAAAATTAAGATCTTGGGGGAAAGCGTAGAAAGACCGATGGGGATTTGTAATTGGCACATCGGTTAAACTAATAGTTTCGGCTATGTTGTTGTGCGACGTGATAAAATAAATGAAGCATATATATACCGCGGGCCAAATGTAATCGAACACTTCCTGGAAAAAATGGGGGAGGAGGTTGAGGTAATTGGTAGCGTACTGCTTACATCAAAACCGATGGCACCTTTAACTGAAAATGAACTTCAAAATTACAATTCCACTGAGGTGTGTCCGGTATGTGATCAAAGTTTCACTGATGAGAACAAAAAAATATTCCACCACGATCATTTCAGCGGAAACTACATACGTGGAATTTGCAACACGTGCAATCTTAAAATCCAGAAACCTAAATTCATCCCCATATTCTTTCACAACGGAAGCGGATATGATTTTCACAACCTGGTGAGACATCTTGGCTACGATCCGAAACGTATAGGTGTCTTGGCCGAGAATGAAGAACGCTACATTAGTCTCAGCAAGCAAGTGTCGATTCCGGGAACGAAAAATACAATCGAGATGCGCTTCCTGGATTCGTATAGATTTCTCTCTGCAAGTCTGGATGCTTTAGCGAACAAACTCACAGACGATCAATTTAAAATAACTAGAGCTAGTTTTCCCAACGTAGACATAGAACTCGTTAGACGTAAAGGGGTTTATCCTTACGAATATGTTAGTGATGGTTCTAAATTTAACGACGACGCTCTTCCACTTCCAAGAGAATTTTACAGCAGACTCAGAGAGAAAGGAATCACGGACGAAGAATACCAACACGCGCAACTCATGTGGGAGAAATTAGAATGTAGGACACTCGGAGACTACCACGACGAATACTTAAAATTAGACGTGACGATACTCGCGGATGTTTTTCAAGCGTTCAGGAAAACGGCAACGAATATTTATAAATTAGATCCAGCGTATTTCTACAGTCTACTGGGATTAGCGTGGTCGGCAATGTTATTCCAGACAAAGGTCAAGCTGGAACTGATATCGGACCTTGACATGTTGCTATTTATCGAAAGAGGGATACGAGGTGGAATGGTGCAATGCGTACAGAGACATGCAAAAGCTAATAACGTACACATGAAAGAAGATTACGATTCAAATCGAACATCGAATTACATCTACGCCGACGTTAATAATCTCTACGGACATGCCATGGTTCAGAAACTTCCTTACGGGGGATTCGAATGGTTAGATCCCACTTCGATAGACATTATTCATTTCGACGATAGCGAGTGTGGTTTCTTCCCAGAGGTAGATCTCCAATTCTCCGACCACCTGCAAGACACGTTTTCGGATTTGCCTCCGACTCCCGAAATCAAATGTCCACCCGACTCGGTTCAAGACAAGCTTTTGTTAACATTGGACCCTAAACAGAGATACGTCGTCCACTACAAGAATCTCCGGTTTTTGATTGGGAAGGGTGTTCAGATAGTAAATGTTAGAAGAATACTAAAGTTTAAACATTCCACGTGGTTAAGACCTTACATAGAAACTAACACACAACATAGAACAGCTGCCACTTCCGATTTAGACAAGGACTTCTTTAAATTAATGAACAATGCGGTGTACGGAAACACCATGGAGAATGTTAGAAAGCACGTAGACGTGAAATTAATTTCCGATAAGAATAAATGTCGGAAGTGGATAGCCGATCCTAGATTCAAGTCGAGAAAAATTTACAACGAGAATTTGGCACTTTTCAATCTAGATATAAAATTGATGAAATTCAGAAAACCAATTTACGTTGGCGCAACGGTTCTCGACTTGTCGAAACTTTACATGTTCGAATTTCATTATGACGTGATGAAACCCTTCTACAATGATAAAATATCACTTTTGTACACGGACACCGACAGCTTTATTTACAGCATACAAACACCTAACCTCTATGAAGACATAAAAAATCCTTCCATGCTTGAGTATTTCGATACTTCTGCGTATCCTCAACCCAACAGATTTGGATTTCCTTCCCTCAACAAAAAAGTCCTAGGTAAAGATGAATGTAACGGTGATATTATTGTCGAGTTCGCGGGTTTGCGTTCGAAGATGTATGCCATGAGAACAGAGAGTAGCGTCACGAAGAAAGCAAAAGGTGTGGGCAAGAATACGGTGGAGAACAAACTCACCTTCCACGATTACATCGATTGCCTTTACTCACAATCGATGATACTAAGTATAGAACAAAGAATCCAAAGTGTAGACCATGTGATTACAACAAACGAAGTTAGGAAAGTAGCATTAGATCCGCATGACGATAAAAGATGTAATTTGTCTTGTGGAATCCACAGGTTGCCTTGGGGACACTATCGTTTAGAAATTAGTAAAAATTGTAGGCAATGCAAATGAAAAAAAAAATTAAATAACTATAACTAAAATAAAAAAAACTTTAACTGTCTCAAATTATCACATACACAATAAATAACTAGCAAGGACAATGAATCTCTTTGGTTTCCGAAAGCAAACAATGGAGACTGTACACCGCACGGCAGATCATGAATTTCTACCTTAAATGTTATCTAAACTCAACGGCCTGTTGATCTTATCGGAACGCTGCTCTTCTTGCTGGAACAGTGACGATTTCGGATTCGCGACGATCGACATGACGAGGAAACCCAACGACGGAAAATACAGAAACAAAATCAACGACTTTCTAAACGTTGCAACGACGTTGGGTTTAGTGTGTCGGTTGAGTCTCGGTGTCCTCTGTCCTCCCATACCAAAATAAACATAGGCCGTCTTGGAACCATTTTTTTTTCATCAATCGAAATTTTTTTCCAAGTCCTGCGTTAAATTGCAAATATCTCGAATTTTTGATAAACAGAGGTGTCCCATAGGATCTTTTAGGAAAAAAAAACACGTGAAACTCTACAGAGGTATGTGGTTATCTAACCGCAGCCGTTAGAACCTTTACTTTTTGGTTGGGGCACCACGCACCCTGGTGTGGTTAGGGGCCAGGAATCCTAAAAATATATATATATTATTTGTTTGTTTGCTTGAAAAAAGAAAAACACGTCACAATACAGAAATAATAAGAGGCACGCATGTGTGTGGCAGAAATATCACATCGTTCCCGAGAGGTTTACAAAGGTCACGATATATAAAGATGGCCTTATTTAGAAAATTACGATAAGGTGCATTCATCCTTCAAGGATGAGAAGGAATGAGAAAGTGCATTTACTCATCACTGCTTTTCTGCGCTGTGAAACATCGTCAGCACAATAAATGAGGCGCGGAACGTGGAAATAGTGAGTTTTTGAGGTTTTGGTGCGATTTTCTTAGAGGTCGAAAAATCAGGGTTGTTGTGGGAAGCACATTTGTGATCTACTAACCTATGTTCGGAAATCCAAAATGGCGACCGGAAGTGGGGTTATCTTGGAAACGGTAAGACTTAGGAAAAATCTGTTTGCGGATTCATCATGTACACTTATACGTGAGAAAAAGTGTGAATAGAACCTATGTTCGGAAATCCAAAATGGCGACCGGAAGTGGGGATATCTTGGAAACGGTAAGACTTAGGAAAAATCTGTTTGCCGATTCGTCACGTACGCCTATACGTGGGAAAAAGTATTAATAGAACCAATGCTCGGAAAACGTAAATGGCGACCGGAAGTGGGGTTATCTTGGAAACGGTAAGACTTAGGAAAAATCTGTTTGGGGATTCATCATGTACACCTATACGTGAGAAAAAGTATGAATAGAACCTTTGTTCGGAAATTCAAAATGGCGACCGGAAGTGGGGTTATCTTGGAAACGGTAAGACTTAGGAAAAATCTGTTTGGGGATACATCATGCACACCTATACGTGAGTAAAAGTGTGAATAGAACCTATGTTCGGAAATCCAAAATGGCGACCCTAAGTGGGGTTATCTTGGAAACTGTAAGACTTAGAAAAAATCTGTTTGGGGATACATCATGTACAACTATACGTGAGTAAAAGTGTGAATAGAACCTATGTTCGGAAATCCAAAATGGCGACCGGAAGTGGGGTTATCTTGGAAACTGTAAGACTTAGAAAAATCTGTTTGGGGATTCATCATGAACACCTATACATGAGAAAAAGTATGAATAGAACCTATGCTCGGAAATCCAAAATGGCGACCGGAAGTGGGATTATCTTGGAAACGGTAAGACTTAGGAAAAATGTGTTTGGGGATTCATCATGTACACCTATACGTAAGAAAAAGTATGAATAGAACCAATAGTGTCCGGACGTCATGCGGGTTTGGACGTGACGACGCAGTTCAATAACATAGGTTAGACCAAGGAAAAAACCTTGGTGATTTTATTTCGAGTAAGGTGTTGGCAACACTGCGAGAAAATGAGGCTTATGCCTTACAAGAGCAAACCATTAAGTCGAGCCTCACCGAGCCTCACTTCGAGCCTCACTTTCGGTTGCAGAACTGTCTTTATGGTCCTACTCTAAAGTAGGTCAAAGCACGTAGAGGCTCTCGTGTAGTTTAGCACGAAAAAAAATGAATAGGTTAAGTTATATCACGTAAGATCGTGGCATTCGTACCAAGTATGAGTGGGAAAAAAGGAAAATTTTACTAAAACATCGCTAAACGCTAAAACATCGACAAAAAATTGTCAAAATATGTCAAAAACTGATATTCAATTGATAAAAAAGAGGCTACAAATGCACTCGTACCAAGTATGACTTAGAACCGGCTAATATACACTACTCAAAATTAACATTAAAAGTTTTCCTTCTAAAAGCTTTGAATTCAAAGCTTTATTCTTCCATAGCATTTGAACTTCAGAGAGAAGCAGACATGAGAAGAACGCTTGGCGCCTTGAAGCCTGGACGAGAGGCCGCGAAGATTAGGGATCAACAAACGAAAATATCAATTATACCAACACAAAATTAGATTATAGCAGGATACAATTACTTGCATTTTTTACTTCCAGTTTTCAAATGCAGCAATAGGCAAATTTTCCATCATTGTGAATATTATGTACATAGTTGTATGCAATAAAAATCGAGGATTGAAAGAAAGTCTCTAAGAAAACCGAACACAATATCAAAATGTCAAATAATAGGCACACAGTAGTGATAAGAGAGATGGGAGAAGATAATGTAACGCAACATGCACACGTCGCGAAAATTGACTGCTAAGGCCTAAGGCCTACATGCCCTCCTAACCTAACAACGTAGGCATTATTAGAATTATAATTGTAAAAAATATATACCTGCTAGTTGCTTAGGAGTGTTAAGTTTGGTGCAGTAAGCAAATTTTATCATCACTTGATCCCGAGCGGCGTTCACCGACAAGCAAAACATAGATCGGGTCTATTTTGTGCCCACATCAGTGAATTTCGAGTTCAAATTTGTCATTGTTGACGTGCACTTTGTATTTAAAAAAATAACCGACACTGTATAAAATTTCAGGAGCTTAGAGACCAATGTCTCGGGGGCCTCCCCGCATGGCGGGGGCGGCTGCTACGCCACTATCATAAAGGAAAGAAATCGCTATCTTCAACTCGAGGTTTTTTCCCTTCCCCAAATTTTCCTGATGGGGACCATTACCAAAGGTACATTCAATGTTCTCTCTGTTGTCTTGTATATAGAAAAATGCATTATACGCATGTACGAGTATCAATGCTAATATCCCTGCGTAAGTATTTGTATGTTGTTTCCTTACATTTTTACTTTGAATGCACACATTTAAACAGAAGTATCGATTTCGGCAAAACAGAACGAGTTTTGTGCGCGGCCTTGCCAGCTGGAACTGTGACCAAGGATTATATAGTATTATAGGAAGAGCATTCCGAGACACTGCGGTCTCCCATTGGGCAGGAGCCGCTGCGAGCTCTGACGTGACCAAGAGGTCTGTCAAGCGTGCGAGTCTCGCGTAGCAAGGCAAATTTACGGGAAATATTTTCAGTTTTAATTGTACATATCTTGGTTCTATCAACCATTTGCAGTAGGATATTAGGCAAAAAGCAAGGAATAAGACCTAGGCAATAATATGAAGAAGGTTACAGCACGTAATAACAATAAATTGCGTTATACAAATCAAGCAAAAAGTAATGACGACTATCTTTATTGAAATCTGAAGTTGCGTATGAATAAATAAATGCAATTTTACGTATGAAATATTTCGCTACGCCACCAACACTTAATATCCTTCATATTTTCAAATTTTCACAGATGTTTGTTATTTATAATGGCGTGTTCATAATAATTTATATATGTCTAGTATATGTAGGATGCAGCTGTTGTTATTTGACGTCGCTTTCTACGTCTTTATGGTAACCGCAACATTAAAAATGAATGATGTAATGATAAATTTGATGGGACCGTAGGCTAGATGAGTGTGGCAACTCTATTCAAATCAACATTTCCCACGTAATTCACTGTCCACAAACTATGGGAAAACTGCAGAAATATTCTACCTAAACTGATTTGTGTTTAGAAAACCGTAACTTAGATATATTTTATTTTTGAAAAATTGAAATATGCTTTTTAGAAATTGTAAAAGGATACAATCTAATGTCGTGGGTAAACGTAATCCCTCAATAAAAGATTAACTTCCTTCTCTCTTTGTGGATGAATTACATAGAAACTCGTGCCAGCTCGATGACCAATGTGGTCAAGCGCGTTAAGTGTTTGATTTTGGATCCCGTCATTAAAGTTCCCGAGTTCGATCACTAGTGGGCCCTTTCATCAATTTCATGTGATCATCACTCATCAACGCGATTAGCCAAAAGTGGCAGAAAAGCGACGTCAAATGACAAATACATAATAACAGGCCTGGCTTCTGACTTGGTATAGCAATGTGATTTATTAATCACTTTATATGGTGGAGGCTGCACATGCTTACACACAATATATATATATATATATATATATATATATATATATATATATATATATTATCCTGAGGACAGCCCAATTTGTATTCACTTTCTCGTAGAACACCCTGTACTGCACTTTGCATACTAGCGACTAGCAAGGCTCTGGGGTCTGGACTCGTGGCCAGTATAATCCTTGGTGGGGCTCATATTGTGTTGTCCTTGCATGTTTATGATTGTACTTTCACCCGCCTCATCTTATCACCATTCATCCTCATCTTCGCGATTAGCCAGAAGTAGCAGAAAAGGGAAATAATAATAAATCCATATGTGTGTATGTATGTGTTCTTTTTTAAAGGCGAATTTCTACCTCTTGGGTTGATCGCTACGATGAGGATGAATGATAAACTAATGAAGTGGAAAATGAGAGAAACATTGCTATATGACTTACTATGGTTCGAACTGGGGCCTCTGGCTTTCTAAAGCTTTATGCTGTCGTGGAGACCGGTTATATACATGTAAGTAAGTCCCTCTGACTTTCTCAATCCTTTCCGTCCAATCTTACTTTCTCTCTCTCGATCCTGTTACACTTATGTTCATTGTATAATTAATTAAAATTCTTCTGCCCAGAGTTTGGACTTGGAAATTCTATTTTTGTCTTTTCTGTCGAAAGTTAGGGAGGGTCACGTGAACCGCTGAACCAATCGGCTTTGACCAGTTGCCGTGGTGAGGGGGACTTCTCGTGGTATTCTGCGTTGCCAAGTGTATGCCTGACAGCAAAAGTTCGGCGTTTTTGTGCGGTTTGTTTGTGTTTTTTTTTTTCGTATCTGTGATTTTTATACTGAAAGATGATGAGCCTAACGCGAATACACCGGCGAAATCGGAAGAAAAAAAAAGTTGTCGGGCGTGGTATTCCTCTGCGTGGCCAGACTCGTGAATTAGTATCTGCAGTGCGAGTTTATTTTAAAAATGAAAGAGATAATAATGGCCCCTTGATTCCGTTTAAAAAAAGTGATTGGGAGAACAGCAGCTGCTCTGGGAATTATCAGAACGTTCGTGATATCCATCGGGAAGGAAAATTTCCGCTTAATGGAAACAGACGCATCATAACATGCTATAGTACCACTGGAGTAAGCAGGATTTTATTTCGGAGGGTTGGAATTGTAAATGGGGATGTTACAAAGTTGCATTTTTTCCCGTGGGGCGGAATAAGTAATAAAACATTTCATAATTATTAGAGTTGAACGGATATCCACACCCATGCTGATTCTCTTACCCATCTCACCGATACTCTTGTTTGAAAATGACGCGTATTAATTAAAAGCTGTTCAAAATATTGACTAATACTAGTGTGTAAGTAAATACTTCCAATTGTGTGTATCAATTTATTAGGGTTGTGCTTTAAACGTAAGAATTACATCAAATTCTGAAAATACTATTACGTAATCACAAAATACACTTTTCCATACAACATTGGTTCAAAATAACGGAAACTTGGAATTATGCATAAATTCAAGGACACCCTGAAAGTGCTTGCTGCATATTTACAAGCCTCGCGAAAGATTAAAATGTTGGAAAAGTATCGGCCGGTGTCGGTAAATATAATCCAACCGATATCTTCCGATACTGATACCACGGTTAAAATTGATTTAAAGACAAAAAATGATATTTGGGAGGTTGATTTAATTGTATTAAAATGGCATTGCAAAAGAGGCCTAAACGTGGAAATGAACGTGTGTTTTCTATAATAATTTTCCTCAACAAAAGAGAACATTTCACGAAATGTACACCATGCATAACTTAACTTACTGTGCCATGGCAATTAAATAATATGTAGATATTGCAAGTCACATGTGAATAGGGCATTGCAAACAAGAAATCTACTGTTTCCAAATAATCACTGACAAAAAAGAAGGCACGTAAAATGTTGACCAGTATGATTACCGTTCATGCATATGTTTCTGACGTTTCTGAATGGTTGTGTTTTTGTTTCGTACAAATATTTTTCAAAGAAAAAATATATATAACACAATACGATATTTTATATTTGATTTATCATAAATGGTAAATAGGACAAGTACACTGTTAGACAGTATCCTCAAAACTTGTACGAACGTACCGTGCAAAGAATAATTTCCGAATGCGTGGTACTGTGTTTTACAAACAAATATGCATACTTTTACAATGTTTGTGACGTTTTTTTCTACGCATTTGTATTTTCGCGTGAAAAAAGTCACAATTTCTCATTTCCTTCGTACGCTTTGCGTCTTGTTTGTTTCCCTGGATTATATTTATTACGCTAGAGGTCTCCACCGACCCCTCGCTCCGTGCTCGCTTCCCGAGCAGAAAGCAGCAGCAGTTCCGATCCTGTAATTATCGCGATAAGAACGACGTGACTTTGTGTCACGAGTGTGGAGAGAATTTTACGTGCGCCGCATGGTTAAGTGTGCAAGTTGCCTCGCTGGCGAGACTTAACCCAATTTTGAATTCTTCTCTTTTTGGGCGCACCAAGAATTAGTTTTCTCTCTCCACAAGCATTGGACCTTATATCGCGAAGCAGTTTTATTGAAGGGTGCGTTTGACGAATGTACCAAGGTGCTCACTGCCCAGTTTGATTTGGGTGTTTTCTCCAGTAACACGAATTAGTATCCATGTTGGTGATTGAATACGAACCCAGAGATATTCCTATGTGTGACTCCAATATCCTGAAGACGAGACGTGAAGGAAGCCACGACTTGTAGTGTCTTGCCGTACCTGGTTGTGAGAGATTGCTGTTTGGTACTCTATGCGAAATCTAATGGAGGTATGTACTGTGTTGTTTTCTCCCTCCTTTTGATTGCAAAAAGAATGCAAGTTCGCGCACTGTGATGGGTTGGAATATGTTTAATTTAACCAGATCGAACATATAAAGAAAGAGTGTATTAGGACTAAACGACGAATCGACGAAAAGGGCTAATCGCTTCAAAATCGTTATTACAGCACTTCGTCACTCCCCTAGTGTCAAACTACCTTTTGGATTGCACGTTAATAGTAACGCAAATGAACTTGCGGCATTCTTCGCCATAATTGCAAGCGTAGACCCTGGCGTACACGAGCTATTTGCTATTTATAATTGAGATTTTCTAAAAAATGTAAAAATAAGACGCACACGGAGACTGGCACCAATAAATAAGTAAATTACTGGGAGCATCAAATGGTCATAGAAATTATAAGATTGTTTATTGTCAAAAGAAATGGAAATGATACGTAATAAAAGAGATTAATATATCGATAAATTGTAATGTTCGAAATTTCCTTGATATGTTCAGAATTACTAGAAGTATTACGTAATGAGGTTCAATTGGAACTGGTGGGCGTATTAGCATTCGCTGGAACTTTGTAATTTTGCGCAAAATGCATGTATATAATTACTGCCATGACTAATGACAAGACAAAGAATGACAGTCAAGAATTGTTAATGTTGTAGTTTGAAGGAAGTTCTAAAAGGATACGTAAAATTAGAATTGTACGTCATAAAACTATCATTTTTATATTGTTGTTATTGGAGGAATTTACTGTTTCTTGTTCATGATTGGATATAAATAAATTTGTTACTCAAAAGTATTCTTCGAAACTTTCATACAATTCTGTGCCTCTCCTTTTGTTTATAAACTTTGCGTAAAGTAAAACGCTGAAATAACGAATCTATTATTGATAACAAAAAAGAACTATTGTCGAAGCATATAGTAAAGGATGTAGTTTGTTACATGTAGTTGTTTTGTGTTAGTGTGATAATTTTTCTGAATTGCAGCAGCGTAATTTTCCACGATATTTTGTGATCATTTATGTTTGCCTACAATTCCCCTCTTGATTGGTGAATGGGGAACAATTAACCCTCGCGTTATATTTGAGTTCGTACGATGATAGACATTGTCTCTCTTTTGAGACTGAGGGGGTAGCCCTAAAGGCTGGCCGTAACCTTCAATAATTTCGAATTTGTATCTGTTGGTTGTAGCTTTACTTTAAGCTTGTGCATAAATAGATCCCGGACCTTTTTCACGCTTCCCTTGAGATTAATTTGTTCTATTTCTTTATGCACACAACCAGCAGGTTACATGTTCATGCACGAAACTACATTACCAAAAACAACTTAGGATTAAGCTTTTTCCTTAATAAAACATACATAGTAGTACGGGACTTTACATTATGTTTGGTTATTCATTATGTGATGAAATTGTAGTCATTCAGAAAATGTACCTTGTAAGTAGTGGTATTTGTGGTACAACCAGCGCCAGAAAGGAAGAGCTCCCCTCCAGCAGCTTTGGCTATACTTAAAACTTGCTCAACATGCCCATATGAGCTTTTTGCTCTAGTGTGGTACCCCGTCTAATCCAAGATTTTTGTAAAAATGCCCTCAGGAATTTTTCAGAAAGGAAGAGCTTTTTCGGAAAAGGAAGAGCCTCATCAGATTGATTTGTCTATACTTACAAAAGGCACTTCTGTGAGATTGTTGTCCATAAATTTGTCAAAAATATGCCCCTCCTCATATTTTTTTTGACCACACTTAAAACTAAGCCAAGATGCTTATAAAACCCACACCCACACACACCCACACACACACACACACATATTTACTTCCGGTCCACTTCCGGTCCACTTCCGGTCCACTTCCGGTCCACTTCCGGTCCACTTCCGGTTCACTTCCGGTTTACTTCCGGTCCACTTGTGGCCAAGTTGTGGCCGATTTCTGCTTTTTTTTATCCAGCATAGAGTTTTGATTTGAATCCCAAGAAATTGTATATAAATACCAAAGCCAAAAATATCAACACACATACACACGTACACACACACACAGCACAGTGTTGAACCCAACTGATATTTTTATCCAGCATAGAGTTTTGATTTGAATCCCAGGAAATTGTATATAATAAACAACAACAAAAATGCCGAATCAAAAATATTGTAATCAATGCAATAAAAATATATCTAGCCCCAATTGGGCTAAGCACCAAAAAATTTGTAACCCGGACAAATGCAGAACTCCCACAAAAATTTGCCCCAAATGCCATAGAAAATACAGCATGGAATATTTCACATATACACATAAAGATACTTGCTCTGCACAATCATCAACACAACCATCTACATCTGGTCTGAAAAGGAAGCATGAAGCACCTCTTAATGCCAGAGCAGCAAAGCAGCCACGCTATGAACCTATCCGTAGCAGTTTTAATGCCCAACTTAGGGATCACCGGTTTGTATCAGAGCCAAGATGTGGCATTGAGAATTTCTTGAACAGTATAAATTCTGATCTACAGGCAATTCTCAATGCACAAAATGGCTCTTATAAGCTCTCCCTCAAATTGTTTACACAATATAAGAAACCAAACGGCACAAAATTTATACAGCCCCACATAACAGAAACTGTACCGGTATATTCAAACGCAAATTCCGACAAAATAATAAGCAGTTTGATGGATCAACTGAACATCAAACACTCTGAATTTGCAGCAAAAGAGTCAGGATGGAGCCTATGCGGCTCTCCGCACAAGTTATATGTTAATATTTCTGAATTCAACCCATTACAAGGATCTACATATTTGCCATTACCTGCCAATATTAAAAACAAACAAGTCGTGGTTAATATAAAAAATAATGACCAGAAATGCTTTTTGTGGTGTATTTTAGCTGCTCTGTATCCAGTTTCAAGGGATCCTCAGAGAATAACTTATTACAAGCAACATAAACATGATTTTGACGAGGCAATGGAGGGTTTTGGAATATCCAATGTCTGTTCAGAATATTGATAAATTTGAAAAAAGGGCCAGGCATATCAATGGCAAACAATTATCTATTAATATATTTATTTGTTCCACTGGCAATTGCTCGATAGCACCTCTCAGAATCAGTACACTTGATGATGAATCTGCTGTTCCGATTGATCTGCTCTTAATTGAAGGGGATGGCACATATCATTATACTCTGATAAAAAATCTTCAAGCTTTAGTCAGAACACAACTAGACAAAACTCATAAAATATTCAAGTTGTGCAGAAGATGTTTGTCTGTATTTGATGGTAGAAAAATGGTGAATGGTGTTTGTGAAGAGAATGCAGAAATTGCTAAAAACAAGTTAATTGAGCATCTGAAATACTGTGGCAACCATAAACCTGTTCATATGGTGATGCCCAATCCAAGTGAAAATTGCAAATTCAAAAAGTTTGAAGCCTTGTTGGAACACCCAGTATATATTGTCTGTGATTTTGAATCGAACCTCAAACCTCTTGCATTCTGCAATCCAGATCCAGAAGAATCATCAATTACACCATACCAGCTACATGAACCTTCCAGTTTTTGTTATGTGGTTATACGGGATGGTGTAGCTAGTAAGCCATACTTATACGTGGGACCAGATGCCATCAAAATATTTAAACATAGAATAGAAAATGAGTGCCGTGACATAGCATCTAACATCTTATTAAAAACAAAACCCATGTTGCCTTTAACAGAGGAACAGATTGAAGATTTCAACAAAGCAGAAAAATCATCTGATCAGATACGAGGGGTTTGACAAGGAGAATTTAAATATTTTAGCTGAAAATGATGAGAAATATATATCTATTAGCAAGATAATTAAAGTTGATGGTGTTCCTATTCACATAAGATTTCTTGATTCTCACAGAATTTTATCTGCTAGCCTGGCCACACTGGCAAATCAATTATCTGATGATAAATTCAAAATCACACGTGCCATGTTTCCAAATCAGGACCTGAAATTAATTAGGCGGAAGGGTGTATATCCATATGACTATGTTACAGATTTTTCTAAATTTGATGAGTGTTCTCTGCCACCACAAGAAGAGTTTTACAGCAGAATCAGAGGATCTGGAATCACTGATGAAGATTATCACCATGCCAAGTTGATGTGGAACAATTTAAAATGCAAGACATTTGGTGATTATCACAAGGCATATTTGAAACTTGATGTCACCCTCTTAGCTGATATATTGCAGACATTCAGAAAATCTTCCATGCAAAATTATAAGCTGGATCCAATGTATTTTTACAGTGCTCCGGGCCTAGCATGGGCCGCAATGTTTTTCAACACCAAAATGCCATTGGATCTGATCCAAGACAAGATACGTATCTGTTTATGGAGAAATGTATAAGAGGAGGGATGGTGCAATGTTCCCAAAGATATGCCAGAGCAAATAACAAATATATGCCTGATTATGATCCAGCACGGCCATCAAATTATATACTGTATGTAGATGCAAACAGCCTCTATGGTCATGCCATGATGCAAAAACTGCCATATGCAGGGCTTGAATGGGTTGAAGATTTCAATATTGAGGATCTTCAGGACTTTGATGAGAGTGATTATGGCCTCTTCTTAGAGGTTGATCTGACAATTCCTGATGATTTGCACAATAAATTTTCTGATCTGCCCCCAATTCCCGAGGTTCAGTGCTCACCTGGCTCTAAACAGAAGAAGCTCATGATGACTCTGGAGCCGAAACAGGGTTATGTCATATATTACAAAAACCTCCAGTTCCTGATGAAACATGGTGTCCAAGTGACCAAAGTTGGCAAAGTCTTGAGGTTCAGGCACTCAAGATGGTTGAAACCATACATTGATACAAACACGGAGCTTCGAACATCTGCAAAGAGCCAATTTGATAAGGGCTTGTTTAAATTGATGGTTAATTCTGTGTATGGCAAAACTATTGAAAATGTCAGAAAACATACCGATGTTAAAATAATTACTGACCCCAGCCTGAGTAAAAAATTGGTTGCAAAGCCTAATTTCAATTATAGAAGAATTTATGATGAGCACATGGCACATTTCAACATGAAGAAAACAAAGATCAAATTTGATAAACCTATTTATGTAGGGGCTGTGATATTGGAATTGGCCAAATTACATATGTTAACATTGTATTATGATGTGCTGAAACCTTTTTATGGTGATCGTGTAAAATTGATGTACATGGACACGGATAGTTTTGTTCTTGATATTAAAACAGAAGATGTTTATCAAGATATTGCACAGCCTGAATTGTTTCAATACTTTGATACCAGTGAACATACAATAATTCAACCCCACAACAAAAAAGTACCTGGCAAGTTAAAAGATGAGACACTTGGTGATGTTATTGTGAAATTTGCTGGGTTAAGTGCCAAGGTGTATAGTTTTAAAACATGTAGTGGTGTTGCTGCCAAAAAGGCCAAGGGCATTGGCAAAGTAACTGTTGAAAAAGACCTCCAATTTGAAGATTATGAAAATTGCCTCAAATCCCAGAATTTAATCAAAACATCAGAAAATAGAATTCAGAGTGAGGATCACTTGTTGACTAGCAATATTGTAAGAAAAGTGGCTCTGGACCCACATTATGATAAGAGATGCATTTTATCATGTGGCATACATACTCTACCATGGGGTCATTGTGATTTGAAAAATGGGAATCAATGCCCAATTACAGAGCATGATTTGAAATAAATAAACATGCCTATGAACTTATTTGGGTTCAAAAAACAGGCTATTATGGAGCTGCCAACACCACAACCCTCTTCTGATATGATATCTAAACTGAGTGGCTTGTTAATTATTCATCTGAACAGCATACTTACAGATGTTGATGATGAAACAGGCAAAATATTGTACATATTTAACAATAATTTAAATCATTACCAATTACCTGTAGGTGGGCAATTGCAATTTATTACAACCCCTGAGGGTGATGTTAAAATTTCAATAGGGAGAAATATTTATAGAATTAAGCACTCAAACATGATTTCTGGCACTGTTTATACTGTTTCTGCTGGTGACTGCTTATATATTGAGGTCCCTGGATCCTATGACAAGCTTATACCCTTTTTTATAGAATTAAGAATCAGATACTCTATAATAAATAACCACTAAAACAAAAATGCCTAATGATATATTTGGCCATACAAGACATGAAGATCACAGTGATGAGATTCTGATGCTTGATGTCAGAGTCAAGAAATTAAGAAGTGATTTACAAGCTTTACAAACTACACTCAATGCCAGTCTTCAATTAGAAATTACAAATTTACAATCACAATGCATGGACCCTCTTCTTAAAATTGATTCTGAACTCAAAGTGCTGCTTCAGAAATATACTGACCTGGCCACATTGGATAATTTTCAAAGTTTAGAAGAAGCTGTAGCAGCTCTTCAAGCCAAATTTAAGACCCAGGCTACCAACTCTGAGCAATTGAAACAACAATTGGAAGAGCAGATAAATAATGTCCAGACACAGCTCCAAACAATTGTCAAAAGCATAAAATCACAAGATGATTTTGATCTAGTGATTTCCACTCTAAAGGAACAGATTCAATCACTCCAGATACCTAATCTGGACCCCTTGAACAATGCCATAGCCGAGGGTAAAGAAAAAATTGAGACACTTGAAAATTTTATGAACAATTTACCATCTTCTGATGCTTTGAATGCAATAACTCGGAGTGTAGCAAATATTAAGCTGCAACTTGAAACATATGAAGATTTTGGAAAAATTCAAAGTACCATAACCCATCTTGAAGGTACAATAGCAGCAGTGCAAAGTGATTTGGCAAATGTACTAGAATCCAGATTGCCTGGGATTGTAGATACCCTTGTCAGTGTCCAGCACCAAATCACAAAGCTTGAAAACCTCAACACCGAATCTGAACTATCTCATTTTCATCACTTGATCGATGATATCCAAACAAAACTTGAAATTTTACAGCAATCAACACCCTCTCAGGCAGATATAGCCCTGCTCCAAAATGCTATGCAAAATGTGGCTGATGCTTCTGAATTAAACAATGTGAAATTGGCACTTGAATCTTTGCAGAATACTGTAGCAAATCTGCCCACATCACAGGAACTTAAAAATATAAAGAGAGCAGTGAATCGCATATTGAAATCAGAAGATATCAAGAATATCCAGGCAGAGATCAAACAACTCACTCAGACAGTGGCTATTCTTCCAACCAATCAACATATTAATGAACTGCATGCCCTGTTTGAGGATATCAGAAGACAGGTCCATGATCTTACTGCTCAAAATTCAAAATTGGCAGTTATTGAAAATTTGCAACAAATTGTAGCTAATATCAAGCAACAGCTAGGGACCATGGCATCCAATCAAGCAAATGCTCTGTCTGTTTTTGCCACCCAGCTTCAAGAAATTGTGCAACAATACAAGAGACTTGCTGTGGACATAAAAATCAAGCCAGGCCATGATGATGTTGTTAGGACCATCAATGAGCACCTTGAATCTGTAACAAGTAGATTGCTTACAGCAGAAAAAGAAATAACCGGCATAATCGAGAATCCAAAACATACAGTAATTCTTGAATTGTACAGCATCCCCAACAAAGAATATGATTCTCCATTTACACCAGGTGGCAAAATATATATGCTGTCCCCTGCACAATTTTATTACCAGTTTTTTGTTGGGGGCACATTGAGACCAATCAAGATCAAATATTGGCTTCAACCACAGGCACACCACTACCCCACCTTATCAATAACAAATGCTGACAACAAAGTAAAAATCACCAGTGTAGAGTTAGAGGATTTTACAGATCCCAATACATTAGAAACAGCCTATACTGAAGATGATGGCACTTTGGAATTTAAAATACAAATAGGGGACAAATTATATTTAGAAAATCCTGCAGTATCAGCTGCTGAACACCCTATAGTTGCAATATTCTTGTTTTCATATTATGTCTAGACAAATTATTGTTGATGAATTACACAGACAAGCCCGACATAATTATAAGAGACTCCCAGTAGTCACAAAAGGCATAGATGATTTATGGCAGAGCAACTTGATTGAGTTGTCAAGTGGGCAGTTGAAAAACTTAGACAAAATCAACAAGGGCTACAAGTATCTATTCACTGTGATAGACACATTTTCAAAATTTGCCTGGGCTGTGCCACTCAAATCCAAGACTGGAGCATGTGTTACAGAAGCCATCAGGACAATCATCAATCAGAGTGGAAGATCACCGCGCTATTTGCAAACAGATAATGGCAAAGAATTTTATAATTCTGTGTTTCAACAATTTATTAAAAGCCAGGCAATAAAACATTACTCGAGTTACAGTGACCTCAAAGCCTCAATTGTAGAGAGATTCAACAGAACCTTAAAAAATCTTATGTATAAACAATTTACCCTCCAAGGTAATTATAAATGGATTAATATTCTTCCAGAACTTCTACATAAATATAACAACTCGGTCCATTCTACAATCAACATGAAACCCTCTGAAGTAACTTCATCTGATGAGCAAAAATTGATCAGGACTGTTTATTATCCTAGATACCAGCCAACAACAAGAAAGGCCAAATACAGGGTGGGTGATCAAGTAAGAATCAGCAAATATAAGCATTTATTCAAAAGAGGCTTTACAAGAAACTGGAGCACTGAATTATTTACAGTGCTTCAAGTTAAACCCGGGACCCTTAACACATATATAATAAAGGATCACAGAGGAGAAATTCTCAAAGGCCGATTCTATGAACAAGAGCTCAGCAAAACTAAACAGCCTGACACATATCTCATAGAAAAAATCATCCGCAGAAAAGGCAACAAGTTATTTGTCAAATGGCTAGGACTCCCAGAACACAGCTGGATCGATGCAAACAAAATAATAATATGAGCACCTGGGATGTTATAAAGAGGCTGCCAGAACCTGAACAACAGAATAAGAGAAATGGCAACTTGCTGCCTGATAATATTAGGTGTCTTATTGTTGGGCCATCGGCTTGTGGTAAAACTACACTAATGGTTGATAATTTTTTATTGGCACCCAACAGGTTAGACTGGAAAAACAGGCATTTGTATGTCTTCTCTAAGAGCTTAGAACAATTAAAATATCAGCAGCTGATGAAGCTATATGATGGATTGGATATAGCCACTTTTGAACCAGATGTTAAGCCACTCCATGAATGTCTCGATAATTCTGTTGTTGTGTTTGATGATATTATACTGGATAATCAAAACAAGGTTAGAAATTTCTTTACACAGGGCCGGCACAAAAACATTGATTGCTTCTACCTCGCACAGACTTTTTCTAAAATACCGAAGCAGCTGATCCGAGACAACAGCAATTTTATATGTGTGTTTCATCAAGATCATACCAACCTCAAACACATACATGATGAATATGTAGGTGGGGACTTGAGCTACAATGATTTTTCTAAATTTTGCAGCAGGTGCTGGAACCAGGACAGTTATGGGTTTGTCACTCTTGATATGACAAGAACACCCAATAGTGGAAAATACAGAAATAAAATCAACAATTTTCTAGACATTGAAATATAAATAAATAAACATGAAAAGGCCAATCATTGATGATCTTAAATTAAGAGATTATCTTGTAAAAAGATTTAAGGGATGGAAATCAGAGAACCGAGGAATTTATGAAAAACACAAACAAGCAGAACAGCCCGTAATTGATGCTATTAATAATTTAGGTAAGAATATCAAAACTGTTACAGAGCAGAATCAAAATTTGATCACAGAGCTTGTGCCTGTAGCTGCAAGAAACATATTAGATTATCCATTCACCCCACTTTCCAGTATTCATACACCTAGTCCTGTTGCTCCTAGAAGAATTGAAGCTACACAGGATCCTATTGAATTGGGTCTTCTTGCACAAAAATATTTAACCACACCTAAAGACAACAAAGATGAGGTGTTTGGCTTATATGCTGACACAGAGCTTGATGGCAGTATCATACATAGAATTGGCAATTTCAGAGTAACATTTTTGGGAGATGATATAATTGTTTATTCAGAATCTCATCTTGGACAAAGAGGTGGTTTTGTTAAATATCCCGGCACACCTGGATTGTGGGAACTGATGACTAGGAAGAGACCTGGCAGCTATACAGATCAAGATTATGAGCACTACAAAGAAATATTAATAAAATCAGATGCTCTATACCAGAACAATGATCCCACACAAAAAAGAGTCAAGTCTAGCAGTGGAGCAAAATACAACAATTTAATCAAGCCCATATGGTCACAGATCAAGACTGGCAGTGGAATCAAACAATACAACACCCTGCCTAAAGAATTTGTGTGGGTTGATGATGTCAGGAAACTTGTAGATAGGTTGCTGGTCATAGCTGGGGAAGAAAATGCTGGCAACCACAATTTTTACAATGAAAAGGTTGGAATTATGGACATGATAAGCACCAAATTATCTAATTTTATAGTGAATGACACTAAGGGGATTGGATATCTTATAAAAATTATTAATACTCTACCACCTAAATTTTGGAATATTTCTGAGGGTCGGGGCCTGGTTAATGACATTATAAACAAGCTGCCATTTGAACTACACATTCCAGGCTATCAGTATTGTGGTCCAGGCACAAAATTGGATCATAGATTAAACAGAGGGGACCCTGGTGTAAATCCCCTAGATGCTGCTTGTAGAGACCATGACATAGCATACAACACACATACTGATCTAGACAAGAGACGTGTTGCAGACAAGAAATTAGAAGAGGCTGCATTTGGTAGATTTGTAAGCAAAGATGCTTCTTTGAGTGAAAAAATAGCAGCATTGGGAACCACCATAGCTATGAGCACCAAACAAAAACTGGGGTGGGGGCTGTAAATATGTATATAATAAACCTAGGATGAAGGCCAAGGGTGTTATGTATCAAATACCTTATGGAGGTCTCAAATCTCTTAAAACTATTGATAGTCTTTTGACCAAAAAGCAGCACAAGAAAAAAAGCTCTTGTATTGCAAAGGGGCATGGTATGAAATTGTTGCTTAGTACCCCCCAATTAAAAAAATTACAACAATCTAGAAAAAAATCACATGTGGGGGGATTTATATTTACTATCCCGGCCATCTTAGCTGCTCTCGGGGCTGTTGGGAGCTTGGCTGGGGGATCAGCTGCCATAGCAAAAACAGTAATAGATGCCAAGAAAAATAGGGCAGAATTAGATGAGCAGAGGCGCCATAACCTGGCCATGGAGAAACAAGGCAAAGGTGTTAAGAGAGCCATGAATAAGTTTAAAAAAAACAAGAGCCGCTTACAAACCAAGATATTGAAGCTTTAATCAAGCCACTTGGCATCAAACATTTTAGGGGTGTGTACATGTCTGATTCTTTACCGGAACAACCACTCAACAAAGAGTGTGGCATTGTTAATTTGGATAAGTACAAAAATCAGGGCACTCACTGGATCTGTTATCTTAAATATTTAAAAGATGAGGCATTTGTGTTTGATTCATTTGGAGGTATTCCACCTGAAAATTTAATAAAATATTTAAAATCACCTAATCTTTATTACAATAATACCCGTGTTCAAAATTTCAAAGATGTTAATTGTGGACATCTGTGTTTATCTGTTCTCAGATATATGTCTCAAATAAATAAACCAACAATTGAAAATTTTCAAAAAGCCTTGTGGTATCTGAAACATCATGGGGGTATTCCATCTCACCAGCCAAAATTCAATATTGAAACTCAAATTGCATGATGACATAGTGTATCCCAAAACAATAGCTCTCAGAGCATTTTACGGCATGTACCTGATCCCCAATATTACACACCACAACAACAAAATTGCAGTAGGGGATCAAAAAATTGTCATCACTCCAGGGCAGTATAATCTGTCCACTCTAAAAGCTCAATTACCCAGAGGTGTAGTGTTAAGTCAAAATTCTGTCACTCACAGAGTAGAGATTGTATCTGCCACAGAAACAGTGGATCTGGGTACTATAGGAGAGCTGTTAGGCTTTGAGAACAACACAAAACTTGAACCGGGCATCAAACACACTGCTATGAATATACCTAAATTCTTAGCCATAGAGACTCTGAATATTCACTGTAATGTGGCTGAGGGTATGATCACCAATTCAAATGGCATAGGCACTCACAAACAAACTGGCATCATTGCAACATTCAAACCTAATTCCGAATTTATGGAGCCCATCATCTACAATCCATCCCCAACATTATATTTTCCTGTGTGCCATAATAGAATAGATAACATTGAGTTGATGGTCACTAATGAAAAAGAAGAATTAGTTGATTTTGCTGGAGCCACAACAACTGCAATCATAGAGATTAATATTTAAATAAAAATACATACAATGGAAAATATTGAGAGTTATGAGCTACAATCGTTCCCCCCAAACAGGAGGACATTTGCAAATTTAAATCAACCCAACACAGAAATTGAGGTTGATCTTGATGTAGGGGATGGATTTATACACCCTCACAGAGCAGATCTATACATCAAATTTGATGTTGTAAAGCTCGATGGAACAGATTATCCGGCAAATTCAAATATAAGATTAGTAGATAATTTTGTGCCGCATCTGTTCTCTGAAATTGAGATCAGAAAGCATGGCGTTGTTATAAACAGAATAGATTATACCGGCATTACCTCCACAGCTTTGGCCACACTAAAATTATCCAAAACCGAGGCTTCTTACTACAGAATCGGTGGATTTGAAGCTGGTGATAAAATATTATCTAAAAACCACACAGTGCTGTTCCCTATGCGCCTGTTGCCAGGATTCTTCTCAGATTACAAAGATATCATGTGGAAGGGTGGGTTAAGAATTACATTTAGAAGAGCTGCCAATGATAATAATGCTTTGATGAGGTACAGTACAATAAACTCTACCGGGGAAGCTCTGCCTAATACCCTACCAGATGCAGGCAAGTGCATTATTCAGACTATGGAGCTAAGAATCCCTGTTGTTGAATATGAGGCCAGCTATGCTCTTAAATACAAAGCTGATATCCTAAAAAATCCACAGGTTCCTCTGCAATTTTATACATATCAATCTGTACAGAAGCCCGCATCTGGTACCTATTATGAGTTTGATGCCACAAATTCATTCTCCAGTATTCAATACGACATGCCGGATTTTGTGGTAGTATTGTTTCAGACTGGAAGACACAACAATCAGGAAAAAAATTCAAGTAAATTTGATAGCTGCAACATCAAGAACATATATCTTAAAAATGGCAGAAATGAGGTATTTCCTAGAGAAAATTACAATTTAGACATTTCCAAGGATGATTTCCTCAAATTATATGAGGCTTTTTCGGCATTCAAAAGGGTCACTACAGGCAATACTGACATGTATTACACACCAGATGAATTCAAGGCACAGAGACCCATGTTTGTAATCAACACTTCAAAAAGGAAACAAGTTGTGGTGAATGACAGGACAAACATTAAAATTATCTGTGAATTCCATGAGGGATTACCTGATGACACCATATGTAGTGTTATTCTCATAGGTGAAAAATCATATGTTTATGATGTAAGAAATGAGAGGGTCACAGAGCAATTCTAGAAATCCGATTCAAACATAAAAGCCCTTTGATTATAAAACAACACTTTGCTGTCAGAGAGGCCCCAGACACTCTACCAGCTTTGAAACCTCAACTGTATTATCAGCTAGCAGTGAATATCTTATGTGTGGGCAGTTGTATATATTTCAATCTTATATCAGGACTCGAACCCAAAGCCCCTGATTACAATGCAACAATATTAACACTTCTCAATATGGAATATGCCCACATTTTACTGGGTTCTGAGACCTTAATACAGACAAAATTGGATTTTGAACTGCCATAATATTTTCTAAGTCTTTGCCTAGGCTCATATTATCAGAATAGAATTGCTTTCAGCATGAAGGGGGGCAGTTTATTGCCACTGTGTGAAAATATGTATTTTTATCTCAATAATCTTTGTTGCACTTTTACATGTTGCAGACATGTTACACTTTTTCCCCTGTCGCACAGAAAGATTAATGGCCCCTTCAGTGAATCGCATAGAAAAATCATTAATGTTCCCTTCTAGCGTGTAGATTTTATCTCTTGCGTGCCGGCAAAACATGCAAACAATTAATTATGTTTGCCCGCTCTTCTCCTATTGTATGGCTGAGCGGGTAGTTATAAAACATGAAAAAATAAGAAAACTGAGAAATTCAGTTTTTATACAATATATTGTTGTAAAACACTTTTTACCAGGTTTTCAGATCTGGGAGTTGTATATCAACTAGGAATAATTATTCTCAAAATCTCACGTGTGGAGATATTATTTTGCCACATATATTTCAATCTCTCAGAACTCAAACCCAAAAGCCTCCTGATTACAAGACAACAATATTAACATTTTGCCATCAGGGGAGGTTTCACATTTTATGAGGACTCAAACCCGAACCTTTTGATTACAAGGCAATAAAAACCATGCACCACACTCTACTGGGTCTCAGAACCCAATAAATATCAATTCAAGATTCCTGGGATTTTGACAGAAAAACACACTATAAACAATAAGATGATAAGAGAACTTGGCATAGTTTTAAGTATAGACAAATCAATCTGAGGGGAGCTCTTCTTTTCTGAAAAATGCCCGAGGGCATTTTTACAAAAATCTTGGATTAGACGGGGTACCACACTAGAGCAAAAAGCTCATATGGGCATGTTGAGCAAGTTTTAAGTATAGCCAAAGCTGCTGGAGGGGAGCTCTTCCTTTCTGGCGCTGGTTGTACCACAAATACCACTACTCTTGTACATGGAACAGTTGATTAATATGATATTTGACATTTGATTTATCATAACTGGTAAAAAACAAGTGCACTTCCAATCAATTTACAATTCACTATTTGATATCGCTGTGTAGACAACAATGAAATTAATATAAACTATAAAGGATGGATAATATTTAGTAATCGGAACTCGACGTGCCATTTTAACTGGCGAGCAAAACGAAATATGCCACGAGAAGTAACTGGACCATAAAATTTGATTGCAGTGCAGATGTTCATACGAACAGTCTCCACAATACCCTGAATTCTAACCCTCCGCAATAATTCCGAGTTTTCGGCTCATCGCCCCCCCCCCCTCCCACCCTCGAAAGAGTCCACCCCCAAAAAGGCCAAGCACGGCGAAGTCGGTTGCCGCGGTGTAGCAAGCGAATGCGTGGGTCTCCGTCTCCCTACCTCTGCCTGAAATGCGAGCGAGCGAAGGGTGCATGTTGACAGGAAAAGATGTCCTGTACGACTGGACAAAATAAAGACGTTTGCCAACACCGCTTTCTCCCCTTTCACACTAGCACAAGTGGAGACGAAAAGTCTTGGGTTCCTCAAGTCCAAACTCTAGTCGGAGCGACTTTAAGTTAGTCAGCTACTTGCATGAAAATATGCCCACGAGACTCTACCTCCATCCCCTCCAGTACACACACAAGCCTATCAAATTGGTAGACTTTAGGATTCTTCGGGTGTTCTATTGTGTTAGTCTCAAGATAAGACTCTCATCTAATAATCATTTAGATCGGTATTGATGCTAAAACCATTTTCGTCCTCTTCCTCTTCTAAGAGAACCAAACCCAACTTGCCTAACCTAACACCCACAGATTATTTATCACCCCCAAAAAACTAACAGCCAATGGACATGCTTGAAAAGGTTGTAGCAGCAATTACTACCAATCATTTACCTTCATTGCTGTGTCTTGTAATCAGGGGGTCCCGGGTTCGATACTTGGTGGAGGCACATGGTGGTTTGGATTCCTCTTTAGCCTTACTGTGCATAAAGTGGACGTAAAACACCAAATCAATCAACCAACCAAGTTTATTGCTGCATTTAGAAGTGTTGACAAATAGCGTTAAAGAACCAAAGACATGGATGCCTTTTTTGCTGGGTTCAGCATGAATTTACTTGTCTGCCATCCACAGTTAACTTGAAAAGGTACAGGAATGCAGTGAAAAGAAACTGCATGTTATTAACATTGTTTCCCAATAGCCATAATCGCCTCCGTGAGGTTATAAACCTGCATGCTTTTACATCTTATCAAGAGACCCGCAACTGAGGAACCCTCTTTTCTTTTACGACACCCTAGCAGAAAACATTCACGCTCGCGGTAGCGCGCTAAGCCGGAATAGCACCCCCTCTACTGTGACAACACAGGAGCAAGTCGCATTCAGCGTGTACTGCAAGGAAAGAGCCTCCCTCTACGATGTTGTCGGGTGGAATGTTTTGTTTCCTCACTTTTGAAGTCACCCGTTGAGTAAGGCAGAGCGAGCGGGAAGTGTAAGTTCCAAATACGTGTGGCAACGTCGCAAAACACGTCCAACTGTATCGCTGTCGCCGCAGAGCGGGAGTGGAAATTTTGCTTGAACAATCAGTGTTGCCAAACACGGTTGTTAAAAAGAACTGCATTGTAATTAAAATGGGGTTAAGAATTGCGATCAAGCTGTTAACTTTGAGAAGTATAAACAATTGTCTCCGTGTTCTATGACTAGGGATCATGTGTTGGAATTCCTTACGAGTATAGGGAGCTTCCAGACCGAAGCGAAAAGCGACACGTATCACTTGGAAACAGATATTAGATAATAAATGCAACATTTCGAAACTTTCGAAGCGACATGACAAGGTGCACGTCTCCCGTCGCGTCGTTCTGGTCTGGTGGTGTCTGCTGGTAGAGCAGCTGCCGTGAATGCTTTCTTATATTCTTAAGAGGTTCGTGTTGCTTGTTACTTCGGTGTGAAACCCCTAGTTGCGCCTCAATTCGGTCTGAAACCTCCCTGTTGAACTTTCGTACCGATGCGACAACTAGCTGTTGGAAACCAAAATTCTGAAATAAATAAAACTTTCGAATAAATGCGACACGACAATCAACACGTGTCGCTTGCATGTTTCTCGCACTGGACCGTTATCGTGTTGCCTCGGTCTGGTGGGCATGCTTACAGAGAGATTCAAACCGAAGCGACAGGAAACAATTAGCACACGACGCCGGAAAGTAACGCTGAAGATTTACACAGAATTGACAAGCGACAAGAAAGACGTGACACTTCAGTTCACAAGAAAGCATTCACTGCAAAAGCCTGAACACCAGACCTACACGATCCAATTCACGATATTGAGAAACGGAAGCAACAGGAGAGACGTGCAACTTGTTCTGCTTCTTCGTTTCAAAATGTTGCATCCTTGTTTCTAAGCGACACATGTCGCTTTCCGCTTCTGTAAGTCATGAATGTCATGCATTGTGTCGCCTTGTTCGTTTTTCATTTACATTTGAGAAACGTTCTTGCTTGTAGACTGGGGTACAGTACTTGTGTCACTTGTCACTTCGATGTGAACACCCCTCCCTTTTGCCTGATCGCTTGTCGCTTTGGTCAGAAATCTCCATTCTTATTTATTTATGTTAATAAAAATAATAATTCATTTTCCCAGAGCAATTCATTTTTCTTCATCATGCCCGAAAGGAGACAAGTAACGAGTTTTTACTGATAACATCTGATAACTCTGATCTTTGTTTCTTGGCTATGGAAGAATGGTTTAACTGCAGCATTTACAAGTATTATAGTAAAACCCAACTGAAAATTTGTTATAGGCACATAAGAAAGGGTCACATTTGGAGGAAGAAATTATATTGTGGCATTTTTTTTTTATTGTAGGATTAAAGCCGACCCTCGTGGTGGAGTGGTTAGCACATCGCAGTACGACGCCAGGGGTCTCGGGTTCGAATCCCTGTTTGGGCATAGATGTTTGTGAGAGTCGATTCATCAATTTCAAATATCATCACTCATTCCCAATCTTTGCAAATTAGCCAAAAGTGGCACAAAAAGCGAAGTAAAATAAAGCACATCAATTACAATTACAATTGTAGTATTAAAAGATAATAGAAAAACAGATCTGGCTCCAAAGTTTTAAGTTAGCAACATTGACGACTCGGGAGCAACGGAACGGCCAGACGAGCGGGGAAGCCCGTCGTCCGCGGAACGAACATTTCCTCGCTCCTCAACCCCCTGCGATGTTCGGTACCAATACATGCGAAATAGATCCAAGATTTTACACACACACACTTCCTGGTCCCAAGAGATGCGATTAAACACCACACTTTTGCACAGACGTGAAGCTTCAAGAGCTGGCAGAGTTTAACACACACGTTAACACACAAATCGAACAAATAGGGACTTTTTGGTTCCTTCGAAATACTTCGCGTACATGTCGAAAGGGGTCTCAAGAGTCTCGCAATGGCCTTCTCGCTGTTGGGACCGGCAAAAAGTCCCAACAATTTTTTTGGTCCCATTAAGAAAGGTGTTTAAACATACGCCGGTTCCCACAAGAATATATCTGCGTACTCACACACACACACACACACACACACACACATTTACTTCCGGTCCACTTCCGGTCCACTTCCGGTCCACTTCCGGTTTGCCTACTTCCGGTCCACTTGTGGCCTATTTCTGGTTTATTTATATTGCATCATGTTTTGCAACAAATTATTACCCAATATTAAGCAATAAATTATTAGACATTTGTTATATTCTGATTGGCTTATTGTTTCAGATGCTTTCAATGCGGTCTGTGCTTAGGCTATATAAAGAGATTTTGCATTGCATATCAGCCAGTATTGTGAGAGTTGTTGAAGTGTAAGGGTGTGTTGTTGCAGTGCTGCTCATATTTTTTTAAACACAAAAATATTGCAAATTTATATAAATTGAATTACAAATCTATTTGATTTAATAGACAGAATTTTTGACAACCTGTCATAGGTTTATTAAGTATAGAGTTTTGATTTGAACCCCAAGAAATTTTATATAAATACCGAAGCCAAAAATATTCACACACATACACACACACACACACTAAATATACAAAACACACTGCTGAACCCAACTGATATTTTTTATTAAGCATAGAATTTTGATTTGAATCCCAAGAAATTTTATATAATAAACCAACAACAAAAATGGCAAATCAAAAATATTGTAATCAATCCAATGAGAATATATCCAGCCCCAATTGGGTTAAGCACCAAAAGAATTGTAATCCAGATAAAAGCAGAATTCTCACAAAAATATGTCCAAAATGCCATAGAAAATATAACATGAAATATTTCTCTTATACTTGTTCTGCACAGTCATCAACATTTCCAAACAAAATTGATTGGAAATATTTGTTTGATTGCCCTGTATAACTTAGATTGCAAGGCCATATTTTGTAATTTTCTAGACCAGGAGCTAGACCCTGTGCACCAGAAACAGGCCATAAAATGCCTCTCCATAAATTATGTGAGCATCATGGAGCACACAATACACTTTACAATTTTGAGAATTTCAATTTAAATTCAGGAACAAGAGATTTGGATTTGATGTATCTGGAAATAATGTTTGCATCTTGAATCAACCTGCAAATAATATTACATGTTAGGCTGGGTTATCTCAACAGCAGAGGCATGCAGCTTAGTGGTTTCCCGCACTCACACTCTGTAAATACATTCCATGCTTTTATTATCCTATTAAAGCACCCAATGCTGCAATTTTTAAATTTTTGCTGAAGAAGATACATGATTATCTCAGTCATGTTCAACATCTGAGAATTGTTTGCATCAAAATATTGCAGGTGATGATTGAAATCTGCACCACTGTACAACATTCCACTATCTGTTGTGACAAATTCTGCCCCCTGGAACCTGTCCAGATGCATCATCAAAAATCTGAAATGTTTCCAGTTTGAGCTCTGATTGGGAAGGATCTCAAAATCATAGAATCTCCCCACACTTGCATGATTTGAAAACCATCCTCCATAATAGGAAAATCAATATTATAATAATAAAAAAAACAACAAACTGTCCCACAATTCTCCTTCAAGAATTATACTTGTGGCACTCAAAATCAGTGATGTATTTCAAGTTTAGATAATTGAATTTTTGTGTGCTGTTCAGGGTCCAGCGGAACTCTGTTTCATTATTGATTGAAAATAAATCATACTCTGAGAGTGTTGAGAATCTAATTTTGAAATTAGGAAGAAGAGATTCAGATCTAATTGTAATAGGTTCCGTGCCGATCAACCAGCACCATCTCTCCCTTACGTTTCCTTGTTTCTCCAATTTCAGGGGGAGTCCTTTCAGGGCTGCCAATATTCCTATCAGCACATATCAACAGGTGAATGACTATGAAGAGCGACGCATAGCGTTACGCAAAATTAGGAAGGAAAACATAACAACTGATGAGGGAAAACGCTCAAAATCAAAATAAAACAAAAACCATCCTTTTAAAATCATCATTGCGTAGCTGCATGGCTGGGGAGAGACCTGCGCTCGATCGCCAGCTCTAAACTTCGAAGGAGACGAAGAAAGTGAGCGGAAACATCCATCGCGACACTTTAGGCTGCTCTCATACTGAACTAGGCTTTGTGGCGGTTCCTCTCTCGAACCATTAGGTCACCCTCTGTCGTCAGCGTCCTCGAGCATAAATCGCCTTCGAAAAACTATACAATCGCAGCTATTACATTTAAAAAAAAATCACGAAGACAAAGCGTCCATCCTCATCTTTACCTTCCTATTTCTTTCAATCACCTTTCAATATCCTATGTCATCTGTTTCTTCACCTCGTCTAAAACTCAGTGGGCTAATGGGATACTCTGACCCCTCTCAGGTACGGGTATAGTAGTAGAAATACGTGGGATATGAAGCTTCGACTGTACTAAATCATTTGACAGGCTATGGAAAAGGGAGATTTTATAAATGAATAACATCTATTTCCGAAGAAAGGTCTGCGTCTTCCGTAGGCTTCTTTATGGGCAATTATTTTCCTGTAGATGGTTTATTTTTAAGATACTTTTATAAATTTACATCTTAGTTACAGATCTCCATAAATAAAGGACAGAACAGATTTCTTTCTTATAATTAAATCTACGCGACTTTTGCAGTTTATTTACATAATATGGATCAAGCTGTCATATCAGTTATATACAGACGACCAGGCGCTTGCTTGGAACTTTATGAACGCTCCTTGCCATAATGAAGCATAACTTTGTCGTGACTGGCGAAGGTTTTAAGTATTGATTCCGATTTTGATATAAATTGGACATTATGGTCTGGCTTCAAGATATCTGCAAAAATACAAACTGCTATAATTCGTAAAATATTAGAGACATCGACTTGATATCGGGTATGGCAACATGTTAGCATGTTCACAGGGCGAAACCTAACCATGCCAGATATCAATAATGAATAACCTGATCAATAAATAATAATCATGGAGACGAAATAATCTTAACTTATTCTTCCGTATGATGGCATGTTAGCATGCCCACAGGGCGAACCTACTCATACGGCAGAATAACATTAAGTCCTGTTGCATAATGCATATATTACGTATAAGTTTCGAAGAGATGAAACTGAACTATCACAAAGGTTGAAAGAAATCGTAAATTAACTTATTCTAACGCATGGTGACATGTGAGCATGCCCACAGGGCGAACCTACCCATGCGTCAGAATTACAGTAAGTTCTGAGTCGAAATTTAACATTATTTTGTGAAGATTTTATTTAAAATTTCAGGAAACTTCAAAATAATGTTGAAATGAACTTATTCTTTCGTATGGTGACATGTTAGCATGTCCACTGGGCGAACCTACCCATACGACAGAATAACTATGTCTCTAAGCTAATTTGGGAACGAAGACTGAGTTCTTGAACCCTCCCATAAAGGTAGCTGAGTGTTTAAGATGTTAATCCATCGGAGTCGGTGATGAAAATGCCCCAGAATTAGGTTCCGTAACTGTATTTATACCCCTGCATGTCAAGCAGAGCGCCTCCCGTGACACAAAAGATAAACATAGCTACAGCTGTGATATGCAGAACTAATTTGTGTATAATGGAAATATTCTAAAGATTAAACAGTATGTTCCATAAGGTTCATTTTTCTATGTCTAAAACAACAATTATGATCCTTGAAGTTTCTATAATATTCTCTACTATAAAGTTGTCACATTCTTAAAAACTTCTTTCCAATGTCCATAAGGCTTATATTACTAATAACTCCAACTGAAAGTTAGCTCTTATGCCTTTCATAATACAAGTAGTTTGATTCTAAAACTGAGAACACATACTTTTGACTAATTGTCAACAATGAAAGCTTTTGCTTTCAAGAAGCTTGCAAATAACAAATTCTAAACTTCTCGAATGATAGAATTAGGTCATTAGTTCAAATATTAAATAACTCATCTTTCATAACGTTTTTAACAGTGAATATATAAAAAGTAAAATAATTAAGAATAATATTAAATATGACCGAATCCTTGATATGGTGCGGGAGGATCATATCATAATATATTTTGCAACATATCTTCTGTCAAAAAATGACATGAGCATTGATCCTATTGTGCACCTACACAATTGTGGAGAGCAATCATGTAGATATAAATAGAAATTGTACATGGCTCTGTGTACCTCCCGATCAGAATTTGAGGTTGAGATTTGAAGATTGCAAAAAAATGCAGTTTAAAGGTTCAAAATATCTCAAATCATGAAATTTTATCTTCAAACTCAGCAAATACAGAATAATCTCATTTGCATTTATGACCCCTGAGATATATTTTTCTCTTCTAACAAAATCCGCACCAGAAAACACCAAGCCTGTACTGTGGTTACAAATTCAAAATCATCATAGGATTTCAAATAAGTATCATAATTTAAATGTTTCCAGTTCTCAGATATGTCAAATGGGATATGAAAACAATACATTGATTCAAAATATTTTGTTGTGAACCAATATTGTTTTCTGTAACAATCATAAAAACCTACAAACAGCCCAACAATTCTCCTGTGCTACAGATATATGTATTTTTCCTTCTTGCCCAACAATCCCAGATGTATGCATCCAAATTCATGGTCACTGTCAAGCACCCACCTAAATTCTGTCTCGTTTCTAACTGCAAACACATCATATTCACATAAATCGGAAAATGCAAGCTTGAACCTTTCCAACAGTGATTCCGATTGTATATATTGTGACAAATTCCTTCTCTCAAAAAACATTGCAACAAGTGCTGTGTGTTATCCTTCTAAAACAATGACACATTCAAAAGTGCAATGCTGTAATTTCCAAATCACACTGCCCGGGATACATGTTTGCTGAACAATATTGCAAAATTGGAACTGTAGCAACTATGTATGTATTATTGGTAGCTTAGATAATTGTTCCCCACACCTGCATGTTTTATTCCAAGAGGTTTTGTCTAGGCACATTGCAAGGCACTTACTGCTGCAATTTCTGAATTTTTGCCTCAGAAAATACAGAACAAGCTTATTCAGGCATTTGTGCTTTATATACCCAACAAGATCCGGGTGGAAATCATCTGCACTGAACAAGTGCCCATCATCTGTGGTCACAAATCTCGCTGAAATTTGTATATTTTGAAAATTTGTTCATGCCTGTCTTAAAATCTTCAAGTCGATACAAATTGCCCTCATCTGTGGTGACATATTCAATATGATTCAGGGGTAGAGGTACAGAAATTCTGTTGGTGATATTATAGTGGATCCAGTTTAGACTCTGTGGCATAATTATGTCCATTCTGTACACAAAACAATTCTCATTGCAATTGTTGTACCAGTAATCATCATACATTGCCAATCCACAATGCCAATAATAATACTCTACAGAATAATGCACAAAAAATCCAACAATTCTTTTGCATGTATTGAACATGGATATTTCAAATCTTATTAGGGATTTCAGGGACAGGTAGTGAAAGGCAAAATCACTTGAAAGCACCTATTGCATTTCAGTTTCATTCCCAACAGAGAACAGGTCATGCTCGGACAGATTCAAGAACCTAAGCCTGAAATCCCCAATAAGTGATTGTGATTTGATGTATTTTGAAATTGCTCTTCTGTCAAAAAAATTCTGCATATTTAATAATTACACACTGGCATGAATATGCAAGGAACAGAATCATGAAAACCCATTACTCAATGCATTCCGATACAGCCTCATTGTTTATGATTGTTGCAAATTATGAGATGAAACTGTTTTTATGTGATTCAAGGCCCATCAAAGATATTACACAGTGAACAATTACAGTGTCACTTGTATCATCCAAAACAAATATTGTATATGAGATGGGGTAATTTTTTCAATTTAATATATTCCAATCTGTCAAGTTGCATGAAGCACTCAACTGCAAGAACCCTCTCGGTGTTATTTTTTGCTGTTCTGAAAAGGTGGTAGCATGAAACAATGGCATTTACAGATTCTGAATTGTATATAATTTTTGTAGAGAAACAATCAACATAGTTGATAGAGCTCATATAATTAGATTTTTCTGCTGAGGACTTGGAATTTTTGATGAATGCATATCCTATATTCTCTATGTATTCATATGTGATGATATTATCAGGTGCTCTGTCCTGAAATTCTACAAAATATATTTTTGTTGTTCCTACAAGGGTCATAACATAAAAATCATCATAGTACCCAACCTCCTGAGCAACTGATTGTATTTGTGGGTATTGAGCTTGAACAGATTGATCTTATTTTCAGGGGGGCTCACAATGTTGTCACAGAACCTGAGGATCCCATCACTGCTCAGGGATGTGCTTAGCTCAGGTCTGAAAATCTTGTTGACATAACATTTTGTGCCTTTATTTGAAATTTTAACAACAATTTTGAAATCTACAAGGCTTATCTCTGTGACATAATTCCCCAGGATGCTGACAAGTTGTTGATTTGTATTCAATGCATCTATGATGCTCACTTGCATAATTTGTGTGGGGACATATGGGTTCTCTTCAAAACAAACAGTTCTGTGATTAAAATTATCTGAAAAATCTCTTGCATTTGTTTCATATATACTGTAGACAAGATACTGATTGTTTATATATTTTACAATATAATCTTCAGACATCTTGCAAGTGGGGGCAACAGAATATCTATGGGTTATATTTATATCTAGGCTTTCACTATTCTGTACAGTCAATATGTTGGGAACAAAAAATTCATTCTATACCTTCAATCCTGTTTCTGCTCTATTTCTGCACTCCCTGCTGTCCCTGCTGTGTCTGTTGTTTCTGCTGTGTCTGAAAATATTTTTAATTTAAATAATTGTTTCCCACAATTGTTTCCCACAATTGCATCTTCTGCTAAGATTATTTCCACCTAGAATTTTTGCAATACAATCAGAATCACAATCTTTGAATTTTTGTCTTATAAAATACATTATAATCTCATTCAGGTATATATGTTTAGAGTACAACACACAATCAGGATCAAAATCATCCCCACTATACAAATGGCCAGCATCTGTTGTGACAAATTCAATATCATTATAAATTGTATATATTCTAAATTTGTAATGCATCCAATTCAAGCTTGGATATGAATCAATCCTCATCCTATGCTCTGAAAACAATATTTCAGAAACTTGATGATGCATCTGGACAGGTTCCAGGGGGCAGAATTTGTCACAACAGATAGTGGAATGTTGTACAGTGGTGCAGATTTCAATCATCACCTGTAATATTTTGATGCAAACAATTCTCAGATGTTGAACATGATTGAGATAATCATGTATCTTCTTCAGCAAAAATTAAAAAATTGCAGCATTGGGTGCTTTAATAGGATAATAAAAGCATGAAATGTATTTACAGAGTGTGAGTGCGGGAAACCACTAAGCTGCATGCCTCTGCTGTTGAGATAACCCAGCCTAACATTTAAAATATTATTTGCAGGTTGATTCAAGATGCAAACATTTTTTGTAAAAAAGGTTATTTCCAAATACATCAAATCCAAATCTCTTGTTCCTGAATTTAAATTGAGATTCTGAAAATTGTAAAGTGTATTGTGTGCTCCATGATGCTCACATAATTTGTGGAGAGGCATTTTATATCCTGTTTCTGGTGCACAGGGTCTAGCTCCTGGTCTAGAAAATTACAAAATATGGCCTTGCAATCTAAGTTATACAGGGCAATCACACAAATATTTCCAATCAATTTTGTTTGGAAATGTTGATGACTGTGCAGAACAAGTATAAGAGAAATATTGCATGTTATATTTTCTATGGCATTTTGGACATATTTTTGTGAGAATTCTGCTTTTATCTGGATTACAATTCTTTTGGTGCTTAACCCAATTGGGGCTGGATATATTCTCATTGCATTGATTACAATATTTTTGATTCGGCATTTTTGTTGTTGGTTTATTATATAACATTTCTTGGGATTCAAATCAAAATTCTATGCTTAATAAAAAATATCAGTTGGGTTCAGCAGTGTGTTTTGTATATTTAGTGTGTGTGTGTGTGTATGTGTGTGAATATTTTTGGTTTCGGTATTTATATAAAATTTCTTGGGGTTCAAATCAAAACTCTATACTTAATAAACCTATGACAGGTTGTCAAAAATTCTGTCTATTAAATCAAATAGATTTGTAATTCAATTTATATAAATTTGCAATATTTTTGTGTTTAAAAAAATATGAGCAGCACTGCAACAACACACCCTTACTCTTCAACAACTCTCACAATACTGGCTGATATGCAATGCAAAATCTCTTTATATAGCCTAAGCACAGACCGCATTGAAAGCATCTGAAACAATAAGCCAATCAGAATATAACACATGTCTAATAATTTATTGCTTAATATTGGGTAATAATTTGTTGCAAAACATGATGCAATATAAATAAACCAGAAATAGGCCACAGGTGGACCGGAAGTAGGCAAACCGGAAGTTAACCGGAAGTGGACCGGAAGTGGACCGGAAGTAAATATGTGTGTGTGTGTGTGTGTGTGTGTGTGTGTGTGTGTGTGTGTGTGTGTGGATGTGGGTGTGTGTGTGTGTGGGTACGCAGATATATTCTTCTTAGGACCGGCGTATCTTTAAACACCTTTCTTAATGGGACCAAAAAAATTGTTGGGACTTTTTGCCGGTCCCGACAGCGAGAAGGCCATTTCGAGACTCCTGAGAGCCCTTGCGACCTGTACGCGAAGTATTTCGAAGGTACCAAAAAGTTCATATTTGTTGGATTAGTGTTTATGTCGCTGTGTTACACTCTGCCACCTGCTGGTGAAACCTGGTACCTTCAAGGCTGTGTAAAACTGTGGTGTTTAATCGCATCTCTTGGTACCGTGAAGTGTGGGTGTGTAAAATCTTGGATCTATTTCGCATGTATTGGTACCGAACATCGCAAGGGGTTGAGAGGCAAGGAAAGGTTCGTTCGGCGGCCGCCGGGATTCCCCGCTCGCCTGGCCGTCCTGTTGCTCCCGAGCTGTCAATGTTGCCAACTTAAAACTTTGGAACCAAATCTGTTCTTCTATTATACTTTATTCCTATACTCAAACAATACTCTACAAGATAATTTCTTCCTCCAAATGTGACTTTTTTATGTATCCATAATAAATTATCAGTTGGTTTTAATATAACACTAGTAAATGCACTATAAATGCATTTCTAAAGCACATTTTCTTCCATTGCCAAGAAACAAATAGCAGAGTTTTCAAACTTTATTGGTAACTTCTCGTTACTTGTTTCGGTCATGCTGAAGAAAAATGAATTGATAACGAAATAATAATATTTTTTTAAAAAAAAATAAGAATGGAGATTTCTGTTCAAAAGTGACAATCGACGGGGCAATAGGGGTGGGGGTTATATCGAAATGACAAGTGACACAAGTACCTTGGTCTATATGCAAGTCTTCTCATATCCGCCAACAACAGACCAAGACGACATGATGCATAACATTCATGGAACTTTCAGACCGAAGTGGAAGGCGACAAGTGACACGTATCGCTTTGAGACAATTGCAACACTAATGAATTCAACATTTCGAAACAAAGCAATGTGACAAGTTGCACGTCTCGCTTATTACTTCCGTGTTGCACAGAAGGTGCAGTTTCTAAATATCGTGAATTATGTCGCATCGTTCTGGTGTTCGGGCTTTCGCATTTTAATGCTTTCTGATGGACTAAAGTGGTCCGTGTGTCTTGTAACTTGTCACTTCGATGTGAACCTTAATTGTCACTTGCCGCCGTTTTGTGATACTTGTTCCCTGTAGCTTCGGTTTGAAGTCTCTCCGTAAGAAACCATTCAACGCGCGGGTACGACCCCAGACGGGAGAAATACGGCAACGCTCATTGCGAGAAACACGTAAGCGACACATGGTGTTTGTCGTGTCGCATTGCTTCGAAAACGACGCACGGGTCCAGGGATCGAATCCTGGCCTGGGCATAGATGTTTGTGAGTGTTTATTCATCAATTTCATCATGTCATCAGTCATCCCCATCTTCGCAAATTAGTCAAAAGTGGCATAAAAGCGAAGTAAAATATAGCAAAATAGCATTGGTTCAAATATTTCATTTATATTTTATCGAATATTTCATATATATATAAACGCTCATACTAAGAATAACAGTGTGTACAAACTAAGGGGTCCATACCAAAGTAACAAGCAACACGCACCTCTTAAGAATATAAGCAAGCATTCAGTGCAGCTGCGCTACCAGAAGATGCCACCAGATTAGAACGACGCAATGTGACTCGACATGTGCACCTTGTCATGTCACTTCCAAACGTCACATATACTTTTGAGTGTTTGTTTTCAAGTTATATGCTTCGCTTCTCACTTTGGTCTGGAAGCTCCCTAAACTCGTACAGGATTCGAACACAGAATCCCCAGTGTAGAGCACGGAGACAAGTGTTTATACGTCTAAAAGCTAACTGCTTGGTCTGAGTCCTTAACTTCAATGTAGTTCTTTTTCTAAGGACCGTGTTTGGCAACACTGTTGTTTTATGCGATCCACCTCTGCGGCCACTGCGCCGTGCATGAGTTTTTTTGCTACGTTGCCACACTTTTTGTCGTCTTCACTTCCCGCCCTCTCTGCTTAAAGTGCGACTTGAAAAGTTGATAAGCTCCTCACCTGACAACGTCGCGGGGGAACACAAGTACGCTCCCCTCTTGCAGAAAAGGATCAACGCGACTTGCTAAGCTGCCCGTTATCACGTTCATCTATCTCTCCATTGCGTATCAGCTTCACAAAGCAGGAAACACATCATTTCGTATGTTGAAGTTGATAGAATTCCATTTAAGTTACATTCTGTGTCCTGCTCTTGTTGTCGTGTTGTTTATGTGCGTGTATTCAAGAGAAAATATAAATAGATAACATACAAATTCTTACGCATGGATATTCGAATTATTATATGCGTATCATCCTTAATGCACATTCTTACTTACCTAAAACAACAGAGAGGACAATGAAATAAGGGTATCTTTGCTAATGTTCTACAACAGACAACTTTGGGGAAAGGGGAAAACCTTGAGTAGAAAACATTGATTTTATTCCTATATGATAAATAATGCATGGAAACTACACCATGTACTTACCATCTACGATCATAAAGAAAATATTAATTCCATTAATTTTAAAATGACAAGGTAAAAAAAAATACTCTTCCCGTTTCTAAACGTGAATAATATGTAGATGTTTATTTGATTGAGATTAAAATAAATTATGTAATAAAATAGAGGGTCAACAAAAAATTCAGTTTTAGTAAAAGGAAGCGTGTTCATTTCCTTAGTGTGTCTTTATTGAGACAATATTTACGAAGTTACACAAACAAGTGTACTTAGGGGAACAGCGAAGCCCTAGGCAGAGGTTATGCCATTAAAATGTGTGTGGGCGAGTGCTACAAAAGGTAAAGTTCTTTCTTGTGCATCTTACGGTGCTACCTTTCAAGCAGAAGATATGGCTCCACACATTCTCGATCACGGCCGTACTGCGGGTGATATTGTCAACAGCACGCTCCGTTGAAGGGATAGTAAAAAATGAAAGCTATGTAGTTAAACTTCCCCTTAAAACGGTATATGCGGTGGAGCCATATAGTGGTTCGGAACCCACTTTAAACTGTGGGTCCAGTCCCGATTAGCCTAACTGTGCATAAAGTGGAATTAAAACAGCAAATCAATCGATCAATCAATCAATGCGTATATGTTCTCATTCAGTAAATTCGACTCGATTGTAGCCGCCGGCCCTCATGGAGAAGTGGTTCGCACATCGCGCTACGTCACCAGGGGTACCGGGTTGGAATCCCGGCCTGAGCGTGGATGCTTGTGAGTGCCCATTCATCAATTTCATCATATCATCACTCATCCCCATTTTCTCAAATTAGCCAAAAGTGGCACAAAAAGCGAAGTAAAATAAAGCAAATCAATCGATCAATCTATTGCAACTGACCTTCGTGGCGGAAAGGTTAGCACAGCGCATTACGACTCTACTTGAGTGTTCCTTTGTGGGCGCTCTTCATCAATTTCATCGTATCATTACTCATCCCATCGTTTCGTCTGGACAATAGAGAAAGAAAAGCGACGCTAAATAATAATATTCAAATCAAATCAACTGTATTGTAATATTTTTTTTTCACCTTCCGGTCTGCATGAAGGAGTAGCTACGAAGCCAGAAGCCCTAATTGAAAATCCTGAGTAAGGCATAGATATACCATTGTGTTCGTTCTTTCATTTATTTCTGCATTCCACCATTAATGCTCATTAACGATTAACCGAAGAAAAGCAATTCAGATTAACGTTAAAGGCTATACGTTGCATTTTTCTGTCGCTTCATTAATGTTTACCATTTCACTATCCTAGGGTATAATTTTAGTTAAGCAACGTAAGGAATATTTACATTCGAGACAATCCAAGGCATGGGAAGGGATAATAAATTCAAAATACCGTCTTTCGAAGCGTCACATATATTTTATGCAGTTGTGTTTGTACGTTGAGCATTTTATTGTTAGTTGATTTAGTTTATTTAACGTCGCATTTCTACCATTTCTGGCTAATTGCGAGGATGCAAATGAATGTTAGAAATGGATGAAGGGGCAAACATATAACGCAAACCCCATAGAGGATTATACTGATTGTGAATCCAAGCGCTAGAACCTCCTTCTTCTGCACAATGCAATCGAGGTTGTACTACGTGGAAGAGAGGTTGACATGTGGATGTATTGAACATTTTATTGTATTATAAATGTCAGATATACAATGTTACACTGTATCTAGGAAACTGTAATATATCAAGAGACAGCCACTCGGGATCACAGGATCATAAAATGTTCTGACAGAACTAAACTTAACTCTCTCCTAAGCAACTAGCATGTTTAATTCTTACAATTAGAATTCTAATCAGTGGCGACGATTAGGGGGAGCGAGGGAGGCTGTTGTCCCCTTATTTATGCCACTTTTGCCCTCACACTATGCTAAATCTTATGCACCAAAGTAAACTGTCCTTGCCCCTCCCCAGTTTTGGAACCCAATCGCCGCCACTGATTCTGACAATTCTACGTTGTTAGGTTAGGAGAGGAGATTTAGGGCTCTTAGCAACCAATTTTCGCTTCGTGTGCACGTCGCATTGCACCACGTTCTGCGCTCTCTTGTCAATGATGTGTGCTTTATTCTATGACATTCTGATATTGTCCTCGGATTTCTTACAACTTTTCATTCAATCCTCGATTTTTATTGCATACAACAATGTGTTCAATATTCACGATGACAACCTGCTACTGCTGCATTTGCAAACTGGAAGTAAGAAAATGCAACTAATTTTTACTGCTGTAATCTAATTTTGTATTGGTATAATTGTTACTTTCCCTTGCTCGTCCCTACTCTTCGCGGCCACTTGTCCGGCCTTCGAGGCGCCAAGCATTCCTCTCATGCTTGTTTTCCTCTGAAGTTCAAATGCTATGGAAGAATAAAGCTTTGAATTCAAAGTATTTAGAAGGAAAACGTTTAAGTAAAATTTGTATTTTATTCTAACGATATTAATATAAATAAATAAACTACATAAGCATGTGTAGAATAAGTGAATTAACTTAGATAAACAAGTTACTTTTCCTGGATATTCAGGTAAAGAACTAAAGAGTTGTTGCAAGTCACTACCGTCAACATATTATGCGCCGCTCAGTGTTGTGTTTTCTAGCCTATAGCTACGCCGAACAACCGATTGGGAATTTTAGGTTTAAAATGAAAGCCTTAACCTCCGAAAGTATCATATTAATATGAATGATTAATATTAGAAAATGAATGAAACTCTTCAACAAAGTTTTAAACAATATAATTGTAGTTCTAGAAACCTACAGATTAAATTCTATTCTTACACAAATATCCATACTTTGAAACATATTTTTATAGAAAGAAATCACGGCTTTTCAACAACACTTTTAATGTCAGTTAAAATATAATGATATTTTCAATCACTTATTGACGCATAGTCGTAACGTAATTTCCTGAGAAATATGGTGTGAAAATATTAATTCCCCCACTTCTAAAGGTTCGACACTGTGAACGAGTGCGTTGAGTGACCGTACACTCCGAGTTCGAGTTGGTTTGAGTTGGTGTTTTAAGTCCATTTTATGCACAGTAAGGCTAATCGGGACTGGACCTACAGTTTAAAGTGGGATCCGAACCACTTGTGCCTCCACCGGGTATCGAACCGGGACCCCTTGATTACAAGGCAATGACGCTATCACTGCGCCATGCGGGAGGCCCACTCCGAGTTCGAGTCCCGTCAGCCTGGACGAGACGGTTTTGTGAGTGTCTCTTCATCCATTTAACATAATCATGATCCATCGTCGTGAATAGTCAAAAGTGGAAGAAAAGCGACGTAAAATAAATATGAGATACAAATGACTTCTAAACAACACTGGCCTGGAAGACGACAAAGCTTCGTATTGTCCATAAACTCCACAAATTAATCTCGCAGTCCATCACCCCTCCCCCCACTTCCCTTTTAAACAGGGGATCATTTGGTGGGGTTATAACTGCACAAATATAAGACATAAAATAGAACAAAGTTGGTTTCAGCGGTGACCAGTTGCACAGCAGCAGCTCCCTCAATGCAGGGAAGGGGGAGGCTAGGGACCTGGAAATGTTTTCTATGCCTTCAAATATTGGATAATTTCACATAAATATTTTTTACACTAACAAACCGGTCTAAATTGTCCGTTTTAACCCTAAATTGAGTGATTTAAATTTCCTCGGTCGGTTCACAATGAGAGCTTACCTTCATATTGAGTATATATGCTCTAAAAGAAGCAAAAGTTTAATGATGTGTAAAGGGTGTGTCGAATTGTGTTGTTCTCTTTGGCGTAGAATTCTCAACCTACGGCTCTATGAATGCACAAATTTTAAACAATATTCACTGTACAGCTTCCCTAACTGAATGTAATGTATTCGCTATATGTTATACGTCTAATAATAATAATAATAATAATAAATGCATGTTAACTGAATCAAGTTTTTTTCGGTATAAAGTGCCTTCGATCCCCAATAAATCTTAAATATCGATATTTATGTGTGAGACGAGAACAAAAAAATGCAGCTTTTTATGTGTTTTTTAAACTATGCTCACTTCGAGATTCTGTAATTAAAAAACTTGTGATCCAATCTTGACGAAATTTAAATACGTAGCTCTACTGGTTAATTTTTAATTGGAGTTCAAACTCGAGTCTCCATAATGTTTAACCCGACTGTAGACAATCATTCGCTCTCAGGCCATATGCCCTGAAAGCAGAGAAAACAGGAATGGCCTAGTCTCCCTTCTTTCCGTAATTTCAAGCGGCAACCCTTGAATCAGCCACGAACGGCGTCACCCATCCCCTCCCCTCCCTTGACGTCCCCTCGGACTCAAGCAAGAAGCACAGCGTCGGAGATCCAATTGCTTAAATGGGCCAATCTTGAGGGTGTCAAACAATTACCAAAATTCTGGTTTGAAAGATTGCGTTAATACTTTTTCACAATTTTCCGCGAAGTTTAGCTAAATCTAAAGAATAAACGCGATAATATGGAGTCATGGACATCGTGTTTGTACCTTCATAATGTTATCATTCCACCTCATTGTCTCGATTCAATCACGAAATAGACCAAACAAAAAAAATAAATAGAAGTAGCTATGTAAGGACATGGAACATTTTAATTGAATAGGTCGCCAATTCTTTCAAAAGAATGTGACGTGTAGAAACGTTTATATTACAATCGAAGCAAGCAAGAAATATTTTTTTTGCAAAATTGAGGGAAAAACCGGCAATTTTGGACAAATATTTAGTCTAAAATTTCTAGTAAAGTAAAAAGTTGTTAACCGTAAGTGGCTGCTGGGAGCTCAGAATGTTATCTTGATTTATTTGTGAGATGCAGAAAGTGCCTCGTCTGACCACCCACTTCCCCCAAGCACAAAGTGTGCCTATATAAAATGAGTTGGCATAATAGTCCTTCCATTAATACTGGCCATGGTTTGATTGCACATATCTCTCAGACATCTGTACTTAAACTGACTTGCAAAAGCGTTTTTGCATAATTTTTCTTTTACATTTGTTGAACAAAGAAAACTGGGAAACATTGTTAACTTTTCGACCATTTCTTACATTAACCTTTTGATTCCCAAGGCCATTTTCACATGTAACCCCCTTGTTCCCGAGCCGATTTTGAAAAAATGTAGGGTTTCAATTAAATGAGTGTAGATCGGAGGCTAATTGCCCTAGAGAGATGAGTGATATCCCGTTGTATGCGGAATGAACCAGAGATTCAGACTATATGAAATTTATGCAAATTCGGCGTATATGTGGCGATTAACCCGATAGGTAGAAAATGGGTGTAAAATAGAAATACATTGGAACTCTTAGTTTAGTATTAACATTGGCGATGCATGGCAACTGTAAGCACAAACATTCGTGTATTAGACGACCAAGATTTGAAATGTATGCTACTTTTCGAAGAATTCAATTGCCACTTTTTGCACAGAAAGGCTATTCGAGACTGAACCTACAGTCTAAAGTGGAATCCGTACCACTGTACACGTGTCCCCACCGGTATCAAACCCACGACCCCTTGACGCTATCGTTTTCGAAGACCACAGAAAAACGTTCTTTTCCCTGTATACAGTCAACGGGAAAAATTATAGCAGGCAAAATATCCATAGTTTTTCCATTATTTACTTTCCCAGACAGGGCTTTTTTTAAGAAGCTGTATTATTATTATTTTTATATATTATTTGAAGTATGGTTACACTTAAGCTTACAGTATTTTTACACGGGAAAATCACATTGAGCAACACAGAATTAATTAACATAATGATTAGCAATTTGTCTATTTTTACATTTGCCTTCGATTGTGCGCAAAACACAGGAATTCTGCATTTATCGCAAGTTACACAGGAAGAGCGAGAGAAACCTGCGAAGTGCTTCTACAGATAACATCTAAAATCAACACCGAGTGATTTCCCCCCATTCCTTGTCTGCGAGGGCGAGGGCGAGGGACTTAGTGGGCATTGTTGCCACTGCCTCAGAAACACATGCAGGTCGTGTGGGAAGAGAGAGAACTAAGAACGCCCCCTCCCGTGTTCTCTCTGCATTGCTTCACGAAACGTATAACAGAAATATTCTCAATATAATGTGTGTATACCAAGTTTATGCTTTAATGTTGAAAAATAACGTTATTTAAAAGCAGCGCAGTTAAGCATAAAAGATGAAGGTCTGGCAACCTTAGATACCGATGGAAGAGAAGCAAGATCGCCTGGTTGTCCTGTCTCCTGGTTGCAACCTCATACATTACAAACGCAAGCTGCAGAAAATGCAAGCTCTTCGGAAAAAAGTTTAGAAAACACTTTTGTTTTTATAATCAATCGGTCTACGAACCGAAGGCAATAGCAATTGAATTGAATGGTCATATTTCCACAACAACTTTACTTTTTACTCTACATTTTTTTTGTCTGAGAGCGTACCGGTGGTGGTGGGGGGGTCTGTATACTCCCCTAATACATGAGCAATATTCAAAGAACTTTAAATGCAGTATTCATTCATTCATTCATTAAGTATAAGTTATATACACGTGACTTACAAAGTACGAAATTACCTTGCATATAATTTTGTTGTGGATTTGTCACATTTTACATTGTTATAACAATTTTCTTCTGCGATAAACAAGTGCTTAGCTTTCCTTAAGTTGTCATTGAATATAAGTCAACCAAGGGGACAACCGAAATCCTCAGCATTATACCAACATGTGACACTGGCGACACCACACAAAATTAGATAAACTTCATAATACAATGACCTCGTACTCCAAACCAAACAATGCAATGCTCAGATTATAATACCAATAATATGGCTACCGTTCCAAGTATTTTTTTTGTGAAAGTATTGTGGATTATGTGGATTAGTAGGAGGTGAATGTAACTAATTTGTGCCGTCTGGTTAACCACGACGCGGATTTGACAGGGCGTGCAGAACGGTAGAAACGGGATATTTCCTGGAAGTTATCAAAGGTTCTGGTAAAATAATCGTCTGCAATAAGTAAGAAATATTTTTCCAAAGGGCGGAATCACAGCCTGATTTCCTGAAATTGCTGTTCTCTGCTTGCTTTCCTATACTCAATAATATGCAACTCACTATCACTACTATTCACGCATGTTGAAGAAAATAAGATTTAAATAAGATGAGGCATTTTGCCACCCCAAACTCGTGCACCCCAAGGTTCGGGATGAGAAGTTAACTTTAGGTCCAGCGCTGAGTAACTGAATGTAAAACTAAAATTACAGTCAAATAAATTCATTAAATGAAGGGCTCTGGTGTAAAACATGGTATGTGACATCTTACCATGTACATCTTACACGTACAATCTTACAAAAATGGTCAAAATGTCACAAACAGTTCAATTTGTTCTTTATACTTGATTTTTTTGCGATTTTCTTGTCACCTGAAGTGAAATGAAGGAAGGTTTTTTCACCGTAACACTGGATTGCTCAATACCCCTCGAAACGATCTCCTCTCAGCGGATGATAGTGCATGAGAACTTATGGGAGCGGAGAGGTCGAAGGGCAACGGGGGTATTTCCCCAACAATCTCTCTTTCAAAAGATCATTAACAGATCTGCAGTAATAGCAACGTATTCACAATTAAAGTGAAACAAGAAAGGACAATAAATATAAGAATGAAACGTAATTGATTTATATTAATAGAAAAATTAAACACAATGTTTTAAGTGTTACGCCGACATCCGTGGCGGGCGAAGTGGTTGTCGACCTCCGTGGCGAAGTGGTTAACAGAGCGCGCTACAACGCCAGGGGTTCTGGGTTCGAGTCCCGGGTAAGGCATGGGTATTTGTGTTCGTCCAGTTGATAAGAAACAAAGAAAAATGTAAGAATTGAAAAAGTGTAAAAGTGAGAAAAAGAGTGAATGGTGGGGGATACCTCCGTGTAGGTGTATTTCCTTTATATATATATATATATATATATATATATATATATATATATATGTATAAAAAAGTGGTTAGCATAGCGTGTTACGACGCCTGAGGTTCCGGGTTCGAATCCCGGCCTGGGCATGGTTATTTGTTAGTGTCCCTTGATCGGTTTCATTGTACATCAGCGATTTCCATCTTCGCGATTAGCCAAAAGTGGCAGAAAAGCGAAGAAAAATAAACCAATTCAATCAATCAATCTTTCAGCTGTTCCATAATAAAACGATTTCAACAATTTTGAGACTAATTGACATCTTTAACCACTTAGTAAAGAAATCAGTTTGCTACTTGATGCAAATCTGATATTTATAAATGTAAAAAGATAATTGCTTTAAATGTATTTAATAATGTTATTTTTAAATATTTAGTGATTTTGTAATTAGTAATGTTGTATTTAATTACGTATACATATTAGCGCACACGTGCGTGTAGATTAAGATCTTTCCCCCTCAAACAGTGATTTCACACCATGTACACGAAGCAAAAAGAAGAAGAGTCAGTATTGATTGATTGAGTTGGTGTTTTAAGTCCACTTTATGCACAGTAAGCCTAATCGGAACTGGACCTATAGTTTAAAGTCGGATCCAAACCACTATGTGCCTCCACCCGGCATCGAACCCGTTACCCTTTTATTACAAGGCGACGACGAAGAATCAATATGATGATGTTACACCCATATTCTGCCTACCGTTTCAAAGATAAGGGCCTCCGTAATTGTTTCATGCCCAACGCTGTCGCTTTGTAATCAAAGGATTCCGAGATCGAACTTTCATGTTTGCTTGGGGTAGATTGATCAGAGGCTCGAATCCCACTTTAAACTGTAGGTCCTTCCCTATTAGTCTGTCATGCAAAACGTGGACTCAAAACAAAGTTAAACCACAGATGAATGTGGTTTGACCAAAGTTTTGCTATGACACGTAGGCTATATTAAACGATGAAACAGCATTGCCCCCCACCCTTCACTCATCCGTTTTGCTTTGTAGTTCGCATGTATTGACTTCAATTATATCCTACTTACGTGGATGATGGGCAACGTTTGATGCACAGATATTACCAACGATGGCAAAAACGAAGTACGTAGTGACTAGCAGCTAATGCAAACGCAATTTTGCGTCTGTAGCTTTCCGACCGGGGTATGAGACTTCCTGGCGCCATTCTTTACTCCGCTGACGCTGCCAGCAAGGGAGGCCACGAAGCAAGTTGCACAGCATTAGCTATCGCTTGTGGCGTTCTGAAAGACCACTGTGGAAAGTAAAGAAACCCACCAAAGTGTGTTTTCGTTTTACTTTGTACAGTCAACGGCAAAGAAATGGTAGGCAAATTGTCCATTGCTATTTTCATTACTTTTTTATTGTACATCCTGTGCTGTTTTAAGGAATGACACTATGTTGGTTCGATGCAGGCATTGTTCTCTGCTTATTGACGTCATTATTTCAAGTCAGTATCATCACATTGTGTAATACAGACCGAATGAAAATGGTGGTGGGCAATTCGCCTACTGTTTCTTTCGCCGCTGAGTGTACAGTAGAACTGTTAAATACATTTATAAAATGATCAGAAAATACTTTAACTTTTGATCAATTCGTCTTTTCTTTTGAAAAATTCAGCTTGAGGCTATCCAACTACTCTTCTTTAGCCAACATATTTAAAGACGCTAAAAGCATGAAGCTTGTAGAAAATCATGTAACGATATTTCTAATTTGAAGCAAGTATATATGATAAAATATTTTGAGACCCTTTTTAATCAACGCAAAGCAATGTCCATTTTCTGCAGCGACCAGTTTATTCGTCCAAGAAACTTATGTAAGTTAATTAGACAACTAACCACTTCTACTCGTTCCTTTGGGCCGGCCGCAGAAGGTAGAGTGGTTAGCACATCGCGCTACGACGCCAGGGGCCCGGGTTCGAATCCTGGCCTGGGCATGGAAGTTTGTGAGTGTGCATTCATCAATTTCATCATGTTATCACTCATCCTCATCTTCGAAAAATTAGCCAAGAGTGGCACAAGAAGCGAAGTAAAGTAAAACAATATAATCAATGAATCGTTACTTTGGGGCAGGTAGGAGATTCAGTTCAGACGCGACAGAGTAATGTAAAACGGCGTCACCCCTAAATAAAACCGAGACGCAGTGCGATAATATTTTATTTCGCCCTTCTTTTGCTTAGATGTTCGACTATGCATTATGGCAATTGCCAGTGAGTCACTGATAAAGTAAAAACATAAATGGGAAGGATAATGACAGGTTGACGTGTGAATATACAAAATTATTGCTTTGGAGTACCTAAATGTAAAATCGTCGCGATTAAGAGAACAGGAAGAAAAGTTACGTAAAATATACAGTGCGTTCAATTTAAAATTGAACCCACCGGAAAAGTATCATGAGAGTAAGTATTCATTTCCTTGCCTCTTCGTTCGTTCCACACCAAGCTACGTGACTATTCAGCCGTCGTGTTACCATTACAAACAAAAAAATGCATTGCGTTAGGTATTCGTAAATGGGTGGACTGAGGTAGAATTTTAAATTGAACGCGCTGTAAATAACAGAGTATAAATAGTTGTTTATTAACTTTGGATTTTCCTTTTATGTTCCTTACGAATTTAGAAACAGTACCTGAATACTTTCTTCCGAAAGAAGCACTGCACAGGCACACAGCCTCCACATGTGTGCATATGTATAAGTGTGTGATTAGAAAATAAATATGAATGATAAGAAACGTTATACTTTTTAAAGATGGTGGAGTTATTGATTTACCGTTTACTTGAAAATACCGGAATCTCAGGTATTGGCAACACCGAAATATCGATAAACGGTACCTTCGCTATTTTCCGGTACTTTCTGCATCTTCGATGTAACCGGTATTTCGAGATATTGAACCCCGGTATCTAAAACTCACTCTATACTCGTAATATTCTGAGACTCACACTTGCAAGGTATAAGTTTACTCTCCAGCACTTGAAATGAGAAGGGAAAGGAAGGGGGGGGGGATTTATCGCACCCATAAGGAAAGATGAAGACATGGGACTGGATCGCAATTCTGGCATTCATTGCAACAACTAGGGTGATGTTTTAGCCCCATTTAGCTCTAAATGAGTATCACCTCACTTCACGTCACGAAGTCTCCGGGGTGTCACTTCGCGAGGTTTTCTTTCTCCTGATAGCAGAGGGAGCTCCTTTTTTAGTTTTACCTTGAGACGGGGCAAAACGAGCCGACATCTGGGCAAAGCATGTCAAGCTGTTGATCACGTGGCCTCGGGTTAGAATCTCGACCGTCCCCCAAACTTTACGTTGCAGAGAAACGAATGGCAAACGCGGTAGCAAGAGAACCAACAAAACGCACGCATTTATGTAATAAATAGATTTTCATCTAAAACTTGTTAAATGTTTAAAAACTCATACTTGACTGATCGAAATCAAATTATTTCAAGGATGGGGTCGACTTCTCACTTGATCACTCTTTTGGTTTGCCTCTAATTGTGGTCATCCATTCTTAACTTACTTATTTCTTTATTCCATTCCTTTTGAAGTGTGGCCTCCCCGATGGCGCAGTGGTTGCGTCGTCGCCTTGTAATCAAGGGGTCCCGGGTTCGATACACGGTGGAGGTACAAGTCGTTCGGATCCCACTTTAAACTGTAGGTCCAGTCCCGATTAGCCTTACTGTGCATAAAGTGGACTTAAAACACCAAATCAACCAATCCTTTTTAAGTGGAGATGAGTGGAGTGTCAGGAAATTTCGTTAGAGGACGCAGTTGCGGGTACAAGAAGTGCCAAAATTTGAGGGGAGGCAACTACCCCCACGCCCCCATAATCACCACCACTGTGTATAACCCTATTCTGTTTAATATTATTAATAATAATATGTTAATGTAATTTCCCTTGTTCACCAAGAAGTGATTCTACGACTGATGGCTAGAATCTACGATGGTTTTGTTTTTATATAATCCGCTTTGTGAGCTAATTACTTCATTTTCTTGTGGTTAACTTGCTGGTGTATATAGTGCACCGTAAAGCAGGCAAAATTAAAAAAAAAATATCCTGTAATGGTTGCATAATCGGGGTATATTTAGTGCTGCTGAAACTATTGATTAATTTGGTTTATTTTTCTTCGCTTTTCTGCATCCTACGGTTACTTGCGAAGTTGAGGATGAGTGATGATATAGCCTAATGAAATTGATGAAGAGACTTTCACAAACACCCATGCCCTGGCCAGGACTCGAACCAAGGACCCTTGGCATCGTAGCGCGCTGTGCTAGCCACTCCGCCTCGGAGGCCGGTTGCTGAAACCATCGATAGATGGGATCCGTTATCTGTACTCGAAAATATGACCTCTAAATATCGATATACTGAGACCCGACATTTTCGGTATCTTCGGTAACCAACATAAAGTACAAAGTACTCTCTTTAATGGTGACATTCATTTACCTATATCTTGTAAGGTTGAGTAGTGGAGGCACTAACGTTAGGACCTACGAGAATATTTTTGCGCGTCTGTATTTATTTTTTCTCATCTACCAACCACTTCGACTCATTGTTATCTTTGCGATAGAGACGGCCGAAACACCGCTCTAAATTGCAATTGATTTTGTAATGTTTAAAAATGTTATAAAAATAAATATAACTATATCCATGTCTATATGTCCCGTTTTTTTTTTATTTTAGAAATCTCGCAACCCTACTTACAGCGAAAGAGGGAAACTACGTTCAAAACGTAAATACTCTCGTGTAAAACGCTAGTAACAACAGAGAAGTAGGGGAGAAACATTTTCAGCACTCGGAACTCAATATTTCACATGCATGTACTACATGAGAAGCAGCAAATTGAACTTTCCTAAAGGATAAATGGAAAATCTGCTGCTACAAGGGTTCTCTGGGTTCTACTCTAACTCCGCGCTATTAATTCGAGGAGACGATTTTCTTCACATATTGACTCACATGCTAGTCATTCATGAAAATCCGCGCTTTTAGTAGGTCATTCCCAAGCAGTGACATGAATAGATATTGTTATTTTTTAACCTTAAAATTCAAGAAGCTATTTTCTAATGAATCATTTCTTCCTTTGCTGTTTATATTAGTGCAGTTATATAATAATTATAATAATTGAAAAATTATAATCATTAATTAAAAGGGAACCAACTATTGCACCAGTGTTACACACAAATTTTATCATTTACTAAACCTCAAAGTAATATGTTAATATTGAATCAATGCTTTTTCTTGTTCACATCACATCACCTCCATATTAGCCGCGATTGAGGGGTGTGCGAGGCCCTACACATGGTTTGATATATTCTGATAGATAGTCTGGTCATTGTTAAGAGACTAAACAAAATGCAGGACTACATTTAGAATATAATCCTTACATTTGCACCTTTAATCACTGCCACAGGCACTGTAGGTGCAATGCGTATAAAGTGTGTTTACAACACGCTCCGAGACGTTTGCCGGAATCATTTCAAAGGGTGTGATTTCGCGCAAACAATTGTGGGGGAAGTTGTTGGCTGAATATCATCCAATGGAAACAGCCGCTGAGGCTCTAATGGTGATCGAACGCCGGACCGCATCATTACATGTGTTAACGTTACCACTACGCCATTGGGGACAATTGCGATAGCAGACAACATTCACACCATTTCGCCATCTATATTTGCAGTTGAAGTTAATTGTACAGCGAGCTTGAACGATATTGGGAGTACTGTTTTCTCAACCAATTGCCCCCATGCACACTCCACTGTTGCTTGTGAATATAGCCTAAGTGTTCACTCATTTACAACCGAAACCGAAACTCGAGCTCTCAGCGACAGAAATCCAGACGTTTTGGCGCCTGAAACAGACGTTCGTTGGATCCTGCATTTCTACAGTCGTGGCCTTTGTCCCACTGCTTTGGTTGCGATGAAGTATTTTGACAGGTTGCAGTCGTTCGCAGCAGGATACATGCAAGGCTTAACAGAAGAATGTTAATGATATGCATATGATATATAATGGTGATTAATTATTATTCGGAAATTAATACATGATTTATCTTCTGCAGAGTGTAAGAATTTTTTCTTCCGATAAAATTAACAACAACGAAATAATAAAAAAAAAAATATTTAATCAGAAATCAACAAAGTGAATAACAGCGATTGCTTTTATTTACCTTTTGATATATTACCAAAGCAATTACCGACTTTTTTTTAATACTGCCGATAATGTGCGTAAATGCAGTCAGTACCCCTTCCCCCAAAATGATATGTTTACTGTCTCTTTATATATCTCTGCCTCTAATAAGTTCTTTATTTGCCACGTAATACAGATGAAACTGACATAGGAATTCGAACCCATAATTTATTGTGCTAAGATAATGAGTCAACCGACATTTAACAATCGTTACTTCCTTTATCTTTCCAGGCAGTCATAGCCGAGGTATATAAAACAACGTTTCGATTATAATTCTGTTGGTTAAAGTTGGATAGTTTTTCGTAAGTAACGAAAACGCTTTTCTCGTTTACGAATAGCACCTTTCAGTAAAAAAAAAAATACAGATTGATCGATTTCGTGTTTTAAGTCCACTTTACATACAGTATTCACCGGACTAGACCTACAGTTTAAACTGGAAACCTAACCATGTTATGCCTCAACTGGTTATCGAACCCAGGACCCTTTGATTACAATATATATATATATATATACCATATATATATATATATATAAGAACACAGTAATAGGATGAGAAAGAGTGCCACAAGGACGGATAAACTCTAATAATGGAGAGAGAGAGAGTGTATATTAGGGTGATGACTTTTTCATTTTTTTTCTCAAAAATTATTTCCTGTAGCACAAATAGATGAACTTTTCGCTATTAATGACTAAAATGATGTATATTCCATTGAAATATTGAAAAAGGTCACGCGCAAATCATTTTTAAATTTTATGTATGCCATTTTACCATTTCATAAAATTGTATTAACAATATTTATATATAATATAATTCAGCAAACGGAGTTGTGCAATAATTTATGCACCAGAGAATTGTATGGAATATTCCAGAAAATCATAGAACGCTGTGCGCCGTCCGGTCGGACTGAGACGTCACGGTGACGTAATTACTCTGGAAGCTTCTGTACAGTACTAAAATTTTCTTCAGCTGTTACGCAGTGTGGTATAAACTGCTATATAAGCGAGGTGTTCAAAGCGGGTAGTTGAGTTTTAATTAGATTAATTTGGTGTCAACATTATTATTGCCTTATTATAACTATTGCGCATTATCCAGAGTATATTATAAAGAAATCATTGTATTGTTTGGTGAGCTACATTAAACTCTCTCGCTAATTATAATTAAGCATCTAATATATTATTAGTGTTTGTCTTTTTTTATTTTCTATAATTTTTTTGCTTGTTTTTAAATAAAATATATGGAAATTCAATAACAGTTTCTTTAATTTGTTACGTATTTAATATTTACGTTAAAGCCTTTTCTACTTCAGTTCCTGAGTAGAAGACAACATGTCGTTGAAGAGGAGCTCTTCTAACACGGAGAAGAACAAGTAAACCTGGACAAAGAACTTATTCCAGTTTCAAGCGCCATCAAGAAGAGGCAACGTGGTAATTTATGAAGCACCCTTGCGTGAACGGAGTCGCATGCCCCTGAAAAGCCACGTCATTGGACGCTTCAAATTTCTTGAATCCACTGCCAAAGAACGGAGAGAGAGGATCGGTCTAATTGCTGTGGAGCTTAAAGCCCTATGGAGCAAAACATTGAACTTCCCGCATGTATCTGATCAAGCCATTTGTGCAAAACTAGCAAACGTTCTGAAACACTATGAGCGATGCAGAAAGAAACAACATTTTGATTCATTGAATGAACTGTTTGACGTGACCAAGTTGAAAGGCGAATGGATGTGCAAAGAGGATGAGAACCTCTACAAACTGCAAATTGAGAGCAAGGGCCACGTTGGTTATTCCAGTTGCAAACGTGCTAGTGCAAAGACCATCCACCCATCCAAGCGAAAGAAGGCAATGGAAGCGACTGTGTCAACACTTACCAGCTCAGCGCCACCTGATTGTTCCGACAGTTACACGGACTCATCCGACAACAGCAAAGACAGTCCTTGGGAGGATGAGAATGAAGCATCAACGAGCACAAGGAAGCATAACCCAACAGGCATTGCAAGACGCCATGTTACCAGCTCAAAGCTGTCGTCCCACGGAGCAGCAAAGGTGTGCCGCCAGCTTTCTGGTGAGGGCATTGAAATCCCAACCCCATGTCAGTCAGCAATCCACAAGGCTATCTACACGAGAGCTGCTCAGATGAAGAAGCACTTGGTGAGCACGCTTCATCTGGGGAAGTGGAGCATACCTTTGACGGCAAACACAATGTTCGAAGAGAAAGGTCACCCCAAACCCAAGTTCATCAGTTGCCAGCACCATGTGCTGGATAGCGTTCTTTGCGTTGTCATGGAAGATGAGCTCCATGGTTCGACTAAATCACCAAACATCGAGTACTTCTTTGTGCAGGATTTGATGAGCAATTATGATAAATTGAAAGCAGCTTTGAGCAACGGTAAAACTGAGATTAAGGAAACAGGCGGCTGGAGAGACGACATGAAGTTTCTCTACCACTTCACTCGTGTCTTCCGTCACTTCACTGACAGGAATGAGATCCCCTTCGTGAAGTTTCAACAGATCCCAAACATCAGCAATGCACGATGGAACTCTCGTGCCATTCTAGCCCTTCTTGCGTTTATTCTGATGCCTGAAACTCGGAACAGACTGCGTAAAATTTGTTCATTCATTTCCTACTCATGGGCTGACCATTGGTTCAGTAGTCAATTGTTCCGCGCTGAAGATTTTGATGAACTATCTGCAGTTCTGAATGACTACCCAACAGGTCTCAAATGCTTGAAAACCCACTGGAAAACAGATGAATCTCCAGTCAACATTGCAATCTCCAATCACAGCAACCAGTCCTGTGAGCGTGCGATCAAAGTTATGCAAGACTTGCACGACTTCTGCCGCAACAAGGACAACCTCCTACTGAGATTCATCCTGTCCAATGACATTATCGTGAATAATTGACTTCCTTGTATGTTTGATGACCCTATAAAATGTTGCATATATGTGACTCTAAAGCTTGTGTTCAATTTTATATCTGCTTACAGTGACTTCAAAAAATGGGCAAAAAAACTGATAAATAAAATTTTTAAAATCATTTTGTACGTGAGGTTTTTTTATCTAATCACCTTGAAAGTAAGATTTTATCTAATCTTTAATGAAAGCTCATCAAAATATGATACAGGGAAATGAGGTTGTAAAAAAGTCATCACCCTAGTGTATATATAGCCTATATAAGTTCACAGAAGAGAAACAGTGTACAAATTACTTTCTTTTGGTCTATAAAACAACCGATATTAACACACCTTCAAAAAACAGCTTGTACATATGAAGCAAATTAAAATTGATATGTGAGGGCATAGTAGTGCGCACGCGGGTTGCCAGTGGTGCATGAACACCTCCAAATGCGTCCTCAAAAAATTAAGAATGTAGAAACAACCATTACAATAATGAAAATAATGTATCCCCTGCTGTCTTGAAATTTGAATTTTAATGGTCGGACCTTTCTAAAGGAAGAAGAGTGAAACGACTTGCAGCCAAAGATATCCCCTTCCCTATATTTAAGCTGCTCTTCCCTATCCTCTTCTCTACTCTGCTTCGTAAATAAGGAAAGTGTCGTGAGGCTAATGTTCCTTTCATTTTCGTCAGTTAATTTTTGAACACCCTGTGCACCTTTACTTTTCCATCCTTCATATTTTCCTTTCTGACACTGCGCAGCATATCGTGTAAGTAAATATCTTCTAAATGCAACTCAAATTTCGCAAATTCTTCTTCGCTCATTCTCGCGCAAGATTTATGGTACCACTTTTTACAAAACTACATTCTATTGCCCCAGCATTCAAGTGTTTTATTCCAGTCTATTTCGGCTGCTTCGTCCTGAGACGGAGAGATCGACGTTCGTACCACTGACCTACTTGTCGCTAGCTCGCTAATCCCCTACAGCTGCAACGAAAAAGCCTGCTCACAGGATCAAACAATACAATTCTTTGTCATTTTCTTACGTAGAGCACAAATATTTTACACACAAATAATCCTATCTTAACTTATTATTAATACGATTTCTTAAGTTGAATGTATTATCTCAACAAATAACCAGAAGGATATCCTGGGTCCAAGGCACCAAGTAAGGTTATACAAAATAGAATCTAAGTTGAAGTTTTATTGTGGACTGACGTCAAAAGCAAAACATTAAATAAAACCGACCGTGGATTTTTATATTTAAATTTATATGTATAATTATACATACAGGGTGGCTCAATAAGTCACTTAACACCCTCGGTACAAGGCCACTGCGACTGGAACGTGAAAATAGCGATGACCAATCGTTGCCTGGCCAAGGGGGAACCACATTGACGTCATCCGCATGGTCGGCAGCCATCTTGATGTTCGCCATCTTGAATTCAACTTCAAAAATTAAAATTGGAAGAGGGTCATGCGACAAATCAAAATGGGCTAGAATTTCACCAGGAAAACAACTGTGACATTTGTTTTCACATAACTTTAATTGTTACAGAGTTAACAATACCACAAAGTTATGGCTCAATAAGTCACTTAACACCCCCAGTACATGGCCACTGCGTCATGGAACATGAAAATGGCGATGACCAATCGTTGACATGCCAAGTTGGAACCACATTGACGTCACCAGCATGGTCGGCAGCCATCCTGATGTCCGCCATCTTGAATTCAACTTCAGAAATTTAAATGGGAAGGAGGTCGTGAGACATATCAAAATTGGCTAGAATTTTACCAGTAGTTTTCATTTATTTCCCTTTAGTGCGTGTGCGGTATTTGTGTGGTATGGTGAAATGCATTTTGCAAGTGGCAGTGTTTTTTTTAAAAAGAAACTAAATTTGCAGCATAATTTTTAATCAGATGTCTATATCTTAAAGATATAGTGGAATTAGTGGAAGTGAAGTATCATGATAAGAAAACTCTTAATAATAATAATGTCGATGCTGCCCAAAACAAGGAACAGTCAACGAATGTTATCAATCCCGCTCTGCCTGGACGACAAACGGGGCTTTGGCTTCTAGACTCACAGTCAGTCTGTCTTTTCCGCACTGCCCATGCGTATTTGTCATTGCCCTTGCATTAATTTCATCCTAATCTTCGCGATTGGCCAAAAGAGACAGAAAATAAATCAAATCAATCAGAAGAAAAGAGCAGCAAATGGCTGTGCCTTTCCCAAATTGAGGATTCATATGGCAAGTCTCGCATATAATATGAAGGTTAGAATGAATAATGAAACAGTTTGTTGGAACACACACAATTTCATGTCCAGGTTCTATCCAGGATGCGAAACTAGGACACCAAGTTTTTTTGCTCGTTACGCTAACCATTCAGCCACAGAGCCGAACTAAGGGTCCCGGGTTCGAATCCCGGTCGGGCTTGGTTGTTTGTGAATGTCCATTCATCAATTTCATCATTTCAATTACTCATCCCCATCTTCGCAAATTAGCCAAGAGGCACAAAACGCGAAGTAAAATAAACTAAATCAAATAAAAAAAATAAAAATAAAAAACAGAGCCGAACTGAAATACTTTGTATTTGGGCGAGTGATTCCCGACACGTAAATGATACAACTGGGAAGATAAAAAGAGACTGTTGCATTGGCGCCTTCAAGTCTGGGCAGAGCATTCAACCATATCAGTATAAATCACTCAACTTGAATTTGTGGTTTCAGGGTGAATAGTAAGCAAGCCCATACTTCCGGTCATTCTGTCTGTTTCTGTCCTCCAACTTAGAGCTATGCGTGTGTAACATAGTGTTAATGCGCAGGGACATGTGAAAAATGCTAAAGTTGGGATAACCGTTACAATAATAGAAATGATAATTGCATTATGGTGGATTAAGGGTGTTGTTTGTTAACTGACTGTCGCAATTACAAGTATGGAAATTTAAATCTTTGTAGTTAAGTAAAACTCTTGGTAAAATATTTTATATCTTCATACCAATGGCTAATAATGTATTTAAACGCGTCGTTTCTCAACGTATGGAGCGCGACCCACTGCTGGGTCCCGAGAAGGCGTTTGGTGTGTCGAGAAGTCGGGCTCGAAAATGTATTTTTTTGTGTCTCAAACACTTATTACATTTTAATTACTAAGATACATTGTTTAACAACTTAAATTCAACTCTTGTTGTACGAAGTCTAAGCTCTTCATGTCTATTACTTGCGCTCTACCATCGCTTTTTGCCGGCATCTCTCAATTTCATCATGCGTGTTTAGATAGACTAGAGTAAATTAGTCTTTTAAATCACATATTTACTTTTCTTGAAGAAAGTATACGTAATTTCATTACGGAAATGTAAAAGAGGGCTTCTTAAAGTACTCGATGTTAGCAAAAGTATGATTTTAAACTGGGTGCACACCCCTTCAAGTAATTTTGCCGGCGGCCAAACTTGTGTGTCCCGTGAAGTGTAATATCCTTCAAGGTGGGTCCCGAACTGAAAAAGGTTGAGAACCATTTACTTAAAGGTAATATACCTAGATATTAGTATTTTCTGTTTGAGACATCACAGAGTGCGAAGGGGCGGTTTTTTAAGGACTGCTGAATTCGCCGCATTATTCCTGCAAGGGAAAGTGTGGGGATATCGTATTGTATCCATGTACATAAGAAGCGCGAACTTGAAGTTTCCTATGGGATATATTAAAAATTAATTGCAACCCCCTCTCCTCTACCGCCAATAAATCTTTGGCACGCTGCTACCACGGGTCTGTACTCTAACTTTGCGCTTTTAGTCAGAGGAGACGCGTTTCTTCACACACTCACTCACCTAATAATTCATGAAAATCCACGTTCTTAGAATGTCATTCCCAATCAGTGACATTGCGAATGGAAATCCGGGAATATAGCTCGCGTACTTTGAAACGGTGTTCATTGAAAATAACCCATTAAGCTTTCACGTTGAACGGTGCTGAAACTTGCGTCAAAATTTACGTCTTGTCGAATTGTATTACTCGTCCCCATCTGTTGCCACATCGATGACGATGCAATCGATCACGGTTAAGCTCTGGCAATTAGTAATATTTTATTATTACAGCAAGAACTGTGCCTTACTGCTAGGCCTACTAAGTGAATTTCCCTTCCATACACGTTACATTAAATCATTTTATGAACAAAAGAAATTTAGAAACATTGGTAGGGAACATCCCTAGAGAACAGTAATTTATTTTCATTTTTCATTAAAATATTTATTTACAGTTAAAAATTTGATAACAAGATATTGTAGGAATGGCAGCATTCCCCTCTCCTCGTGATCCAGTCTCGATCAACCTATCTGTGAACAAAGTGAACTATATAGAAGAATGTTGTTCCCTAGTCATAGAGGATCATCGACCTCTACTCCGATGGAGGTACAAGGGCGGATACTTTATTAATGTTACTCGGCCATCCAATTTATAATAATATTTTGAGACGTTTCGGGCGAGAGTATCTCATTTCCCAGTTAATCCGCCCATGACTAAATTTAAATTCCATAGGCTATTTTACGCTTAATGGGGAGAGTTGCTTCTATTTTTGTGTCCCATTTTGGATATTTTACGTTGCTTTTCACCTTAGAAAGATGAAGTAATGGCATTAAAATCGCACAAACACAATGAATCGTCTATGCCTAACCAGCGTTGAACCCCCTTACCTCTGGCTCTGGAGGCTGTTAATCTCACCACTTAACCGTGGTTGGTTGGAACTTTAGTGAATGTACGTATGCCAATAAAATTGTTTATAATGATAGGTTTGATTAGATATATTTCATTCGCAAAGATTATTAAGATCGAGTGTCTTGAGCACGTACTCCAGGGTCCATGGTAAATATGAAGTTAAGGAAACCGTCCCGTAATATTTCCATTGTACCAGAAAATACAACAGGAAAAATAGGGAGACAGAAGGGTGTGTATTTTAGGGACAAAATATCATTGGACATACCCATAAAAACCATACGAAGATAAAATATATGGGTTTGAAAAATCGTTTATTGATTGTACTTCTCTTGAACTTGCTTTCTGTGAGGCGAGAGGTTGTATACACCTTATCCCCTTTGTTGTCGCGAAGTACGTTATTTTATATTCTACCGTTGCCCTCGGTCTCCTTAGCGATTTTCTTTCAATCCTCAAATTTTGTATTGCATATGGCATAGTTATAAACACAGTGATGGACAACTTGCCTGCTGCTTCAGCTGCAAATTTAAAATGAGAGAATGCAAGTAAAATTATGCTATTGCAAGTTTAATTTGTGGAAGCAAACGTTATCTTTTTCCTTCCTTCATTCCTACCCTTCGCCGACCCTTCTACAGACTTCGAAGCGCCATGCACTGACACAGCTTGCAGAAGCATTCTTCCCAAACTTGTTTCTGTCCGACTCAAGTGCTAGGGGGAATAAAGCATTGGATCGTATCGTTTCTCAACCTATGGGGCGAGACCCACAGCTGGGTCCCGAGAGGGTGTTTGGTTAGTCGCGAAGTCGAGCTTGAGAATTTACTTACTGTCTTACAAAACTATTACATTTAAAATACTAGTATATATTGTTTCAATATTTTAAATTCAACCCGTGTTGTCCGTAGTCTAAGCTTTACATTTCCGTTATGCGCACCCTACCATTGCTTTTCACCGGCATCTCTCAATTTCAGCTTTTAAAATTATATATGTATGGCACTTTTCTAGAATGAAGTATGTGAAATTTGTTTAAGCAAGCGTAAAAAAGAGATTCGTAAATTACTTGATGTTAGCAAAAACACGTACTATTATAAACTGGGTGCACACCCCTTCAAGTAATTCTGCCGGCACACATACTTGTGGGTCCCGTGAAGAGTAATATTCTTCAGGGGGGGTCCCGTACTGAAAAAGGTTGAGAACTACCTAATTAGAGGCCCTTGAAAAGTTTGATTCGATTCACTGATTGATTGAGTTTATTTTACTTCGCTATTCTGCTACTTCTGGCTAATCGCGAAGAAAAGAATGAGTGATGAAATTGAAGAAGAGACTCTCTCAAAGAACCCCAATTCCCAGGTCGGGAATCGAACTAAGAACTCGTGGCGTGGCGGTGCCCTAAAGGAAAACTTGGAATTGGAAGTAAATTCCGAACAGAAATGCGTACAGAGTAAGTGAATGGTGGGTGGCGTTTTCTGAATACTGATGGAAATAATTAAAGAGTTGATTTAAGTCCCGAGAATGAAGAGAATTCGTTCAAACCTAATCGGGTTTGAACGGAATCCAAGCAAATATGAGCCTCCACCGGACATGAATTCGTGACCCTTGATAAAAAGGTGACAGCATTACCAGTGCACCATCAATATAAACGGCTTGAAAACACATTGCCCCTTTGCTCATTTCAAGATGAGTCAGTTAGAGTCAGCGTCAGGGTGCAGGTGAAGTCCCTGGAGGTCTTGCAGTGCAAATTTAGAGAAAACCGAATGACATATAGTACAGACAGATGCCTTTTATCATTCTTCTGAAAATTTATACAAATGCTGTTTATACGGCCTTACTAAAAAAACCTTGCGAAAAACACTTCGTTATGTGTTGCCGAACAAAGTTCATACATTGCTGAAGACATTATTAGATTTCACAATGAAAATTATTTGGTTATGCCATACAGTGTTGCAACGAGGCTAGAAAAAGCCATTTTACCTATCGTATATTAATTTTAAAATGTGACTTTTTGTCGTAGTTTTCTTTTTTAAGTTTGTCCATTTACTTATGCCAAATCACAGGAATGTAAAAGCTTTAATAACATAAATTTGGGGAGAAATTATCTCACACAAACTAATTTGGAAGCATTAGGTGACTGTAACATCTAGAAACAATAGATTTCGTTAATATAACTTGCCTGATAATTGCAGGACAAACCACATCCTTGGAAATTGATGTTGCTGAAATTAATGTCGAATTATGGGGAACGATTGATTGATTTATTTGCTTTATTTTAATTCGCTTCTTGTGCCACTTTTTGCTAATTTGCGAAGATGGGGATGAGTGATGATATCATGAAATTGATGAATGGACACTCACAAACATACAGACCAAGGCCAGGATTGAACCCGGGGCACCTGGTGTCGTAGCGCGATGTGCTAACCACTCCACCACGGGGGCCGACTTAACAAGAACGAAACAAGTTTCAAAATATTAAATTTCGTACGTAAATAAATCACCGAATGCATAGTCCGCGTATGCAAGGGACGAGTGACGGAGCAACAAAAACATTAAAAATTGCTTCATGTTTGTCAACCCGGCGTTGGTCTACTTGTTAGCGTTGCTCTAACATTGAAATTTATGTGCTTATATATCTGTTGTAAAATTCGAAAGTCTTTTGTTTTGTCACGGGCCGGAGGGGGGTCATAACATGGTGGAGCAGTGGTGGCGATTAGGGGGGCGAGGGGGGTACTTGCCCCTCGTTCATCGTCACTTTTGTCCTTGCACTGTGCTAAACCTTATCTTCAAAGGGAAATATTGTCTTTGACCCCGCGGTTTTGGAACCCAATCGCCGCCACTGGGGTGGAGCATTTCCTATCGTCATTCGGTGCTGTGCCGTTATCCTGCAAACACATTGTCTATGTTAACTTGACGTTCACGTGTCGACCAACCACGAAATTCTTTTTTAATTTTTTTTTTTTTAGTGAATTGTATTGGTCTTCTTGTGCTTGTGTGATTTTTTCTCATGATGGACAATACACACATATTGTAATGGGGGTGTAAGGGGCGGCCTTCTTCTAAGGCGCCCAAAAGTCAACCTCACTTCCACGTAGTGCACCTTGGACTAAAGACTAACGAGGCTCTGGCGTCTGGCACTATGGCCAGTATAATTTTGTGTGTGTTGTCCTGTTTTTTGTCCTTGTGTGTGCTGAGTGCCCGTTTACAGCCTCAGCTTTTAACAAAAGTCAGAACATTTTAAGATTTTTAGTTAAGCAACGTTAGAGTTGTTATTTGTAATGATAAGGGGCTGGCCCCCATATAATGTGAGGGGAGCAAAATAGCCTAAGTGCTGACGCTCCCAAAATTTTAAATTCAAATTCAAATTCATATTGTAATGTCTCTCTTGCCCTCCGTGCGCACGCCTATGAGAAGGATTGTTACTGCTGTGACTTTCCATCCGAAGTATGATTTGGAACGGTCTTCTTATCCTGAACAGGTATTGAACTTTTGAAAGATCCTAGGTGATTACTTTGAAGATCTGCCTCTTAAAGGAGGAGTTCAATGATACATGAATTCAACACACACAGAAACGCTCAGGTCGTTAGACCTGACTCAACTTTTATTCATTTTTATTATTTTACTTCACTTTTCGGTCACTTTTGACTAATCGCGACGATGAGGATGAAGTTGATGAAGTGACACTCGCACCCATGCCCAGTCCAGAATTCGGAACATTGGACGCCGGGCGACAAGTAAATCGAGTTCACAACCGTTGACTTTGTACTAACCATTCATCTACTCGTCAATATATGAACACTGACGTCATCAAAGCTGCTACCCTCGAGATATAAATAACCATCAAGACTAAGTTTCGGTTGTGATAAATTGTAGACAGTTGTTGCTTCATTCTGCGTGCAACATTTCATCGTACCCTAACCTCTCGATTTCAATACACCGAGCTGTTTGACACGCTCTTCATTTCAACAGTTCACTCATTAGGTCCTTATTGATGTTGTCATTTATATAGGGTGACCGTACGTCCCGTTTTGACCGGGACAGTCCCGTTTGAGAGGCGTGTCCCGGTCGTCCCTTCGATATTATTTAAAAACACTATTTGTCCCGTTTTATAAAAGTCTAGGTGTTAGCTTGAAAACCAAGTATAAAGTTGAGACATTTCATGCTAAAACAGTTTGTATTGTTTTGCGTGTGTTCCGTTATTTGTAGAGCAGTGCATAAGCATGCCCAAGAAGCGTACATGCAGTTTCAATAGGGACTTGGTACAAGACACAAACCAGAAACTCAAATGGCAAATCTCGCGTCAGATGTGTGGGGTAATTTTCAAGGTGATTTATAAACGGTTGATGAAAAAATATAGCTGCTCTCAAGAAGATTGATTGTTCTGATAAATACTTCTTGCACTCCTCAACTTTAGCGTAGGGCTAACATCAAAGGTTGATCAGAAGGAACCAGAAATACCGTGTAAGTCACACCGAGATTATAAAAACGACAGTTCATATTTCAAATAATAATAACGATAGTATAATTATAACAATAATTTTATAATTAGGCCTAACTGATTTTTCAGGAGGGGAGGAGGTAAACTGATCTCCTTGGGATGTCCCGTTTTTGGGCCAAAATATTATGGTCACCCTACTACTAGGGCGCCAAAATATCTAGCTCCTGGGTTCTCATTCCATTGTAATTATCATGCTCTTACCATGAAAAGGTCTCCCACGCATTATCCGCGGTCCCGGTTTCGAACTCTGGTCATAGCTCCAAAATTTGGGTGATGACTCAAAAGAATGAATATAGTTAGGAAAACGTATTAAGGACGATCTGGCTCCTATTGAGAAAGTCTGATAACAGCGGCGGTGGGACTCAATGCGCTCAACGAAGAACCCTTTGATAGGCTTTTGTCTTTAAGAAGGCTGTTGGACTCATTGGCTATTCAGAGGACCTGCGTTATATTGAAAACTGAAAATCCATTACGTGAAGTCAAATTAACAATTTTGTAATAGCAATTTTGAAGTAATAAGCATAATCTTGAGTTTCGGGTACTACAAACAAATGTTTAGAGTGTGAGCGAGCAAATCAATTGTTACTAAATACATGGTAAAAAACAGACAATTTGGTCCAAATTGAACAAAGTATATTTTGTCCCAATCCTCCATCCCCGGTCACGTCCCTTGTCTTGTATGTATACGTGTCAGTTAGAAACCGAATTCATTGCCTGTGTGCTCACTGAAGGTCTGCTTGAGACGATTCCCGACACTTTGGCGCCAGCTGACAGCTGGGTCGCTCGGAACTTGCTTTTGTCGCGGGCACGATTCGAATGGAAACAGACAACTCTGCTAGTGATTGTTGCAGTCTAATTCTCGAATGAATATTTCACTTGCTCTCGTTGCCTTCACGAATTCTATTTAAAGCAGCCCAATAAATCAAAGAACGAAATAGCTATATTGGGAACCTTTCAACAACTCCCATATTCGCAGCCAAAATATTTTACAATAACAGGTGTAATTGTATTTTTGACTGTAAACACAAGAATCTAATAAAAATCTTCCCACATTTTTCATCAAGGTTCAATGAAGTCAAAAATTACACTGTTCAAACTTTCTTGTAATACTTTTCTAGATATCCAAGTTACAAGATGTGATTTCTCAACGATAACTTTGTTGCAACATTAATATACTTCTGTCATTGTAATCAGCATTTCTTAGCTACGGTATAGTAATCGTTCATGCAACTTCCCACTCTTTAAAATGATACACCTTTACGTGAGGTGAGATCCCGCCACCATAAGTTAGGATTTGAGGAACAGAAACGGATGACACGCTCACTCAACAAGAGGCTTTGCATCAGTGGTGCTTTCAAATCTGGGCCGAGTAACAATTACAAAAGTCAGATCAAGTTTACGCCATAGATTAAGCTGATGCACTCGTATCCGGACTGAGATTTTCTGTGGTTTCTACAAACGACTGCAAGCATAGAAGCTTCGTCGTTGGCCAGTATTTTTCAAATATTCCTAAATCAAGTAATTGTCCAAAATAGTGGACATTAAGTGAGATAGAAAGTGTGGCCCCTTACAGCTATATTCGTGCAACGATTTAATAAATTTTATTTTACCTTTACATGATTCACATTCATATCATCAATAAATATTCCACTCCTTTCTGACAATTAATATTATAAGTGCAATAATGAACGTGGTATGGTGTCTGACTATCACGGGGTGACCTACCTAGGATTTTATTATTAATTAATTCAATACTTCGAATCAATATTTAGCCATTTGCAGTTTCTTAAGACAGGTCTACTCATGAGAAACCGTTGAAGGGAAAAGTGAACTGTGCACCGTATCCGACCAAGAGAAAGAAAACTGTTCGTGTTAACTAACTAACTCCTTTATTACGAAGAATATTTCTTTATAGGATAAATCTCTAACATGCGCCGGTATTCGTTTAGGTCTCTGGTTTGAATGCTTATTTAAAAAAAAATAACAGAAATAAAAGTTTCGTCGATGTAATAAAATGTTACAAAGATTACAAATGTTACAAATTTCATCCTGTCATCACTCATCCTCGTCGTCGCGATTAGCCAAAAGTGGTAGGAAAGCGACGCTAAATAACAAAATCAAATCTTTCCAAGACCGCGAACACACAACCAACATCCATGCATTGAAGAAACTGAATAGCAGCAAAAGTTTTAACATTTCCTTTCACGTGTGTGTATCTTTATTTTGTCCCTTTCACCCGAGTACTGCAGTGTTGCCAGTTTCCTTCAGTGCTTCACTGTCAAAATGTTTAACAACGATAAATATTACATCTCTACTTTCGATGTGTGAGGTTCGTGATGATACAAATGCTCAGCACTGAATAAAGATGATGACCGTGCTGAAAATTTTGGCAAAGCAGGAGAAGAATTCCATGGTAAACTGTTGATTGCTCCCTTACTGTTGAAAATTATGCAACAGCGCCAGTGGATTGTTCTTATCTTGATGAAGCTACTTTTCTTTGGTGGATTTCGAAATCAAATCAAACTTGGGCGAATATACGAGTTATTCACTTCCTTCGCTGCTTATACGTTTTCGCCTTTCAAGTAAATGCAGGAAAAGCACGCCTTGTGTGAGAAGCTAAGAGCATTAAAAACGTGTCCGTTCGTCCCTCCCCCTCTCTGTAAGAAAGCAATAAGAATTACGTCCTTCGTTGTCTTCACCCAAATCCATTCAGTTAACCATGTCAAACACATTACAAGACCTGGGCTCGGTGGTTGACTGAGGACGGAATAGGCAGTAAAATGTTACAAAATGAATGTTTGGCCCATCTTTCAGAGCTCAAAGACGAGGTTACGAAGTATCTTTGCGAAACTTTTCTTTGGCTTGTTCAAAGTATTTACTGGTGATTCTTTACTGCTAAGATTACTGTGGCTGTGTTTGCTTTATCATTTTTTTTTCCGTCATGTCATGATTGGAGCTTTGAAACAGTCGAATGGTAAGGGCCTAACATATAGGGGCTCCCCGATTTAGTAGCAGTAACATCGTCGGTCTGTAATCAAGGAGATCCGGGTTCGATAAACGGGAGAGTGGTTCGGATACCATTTTTAACTGTAGGTCAATCCTAATTAGCCTATCTTTGCATAAAGTATATTTAGAACTCAAGTTAGCGCAATCACATAACATTTCGGTTTCTTGAAGGCAATTGGGGAGCTACGTGGACTAGCAGGTTCCGATCGAGAAAACCAGATAACAGCGGCAATGCGATTCGATGTACTGACCACGTGTCAACCAATGAGGAAGCCTATTAACGGGCCGTTGTTATTGAAGGAACCTTTTGCCACGGAGTTAGTTCATCGTAACTGTTACGAAGATAATTAATATATAAATTGAGCGGGTACATATTAACAAAACAGGCTGTTATAGTAACCACTACATCGGCTTGTATTATGTTCACGCTAAACGGGGTTAAATTCTGTTACCGGGTGATAGACCAGTATTATGATGTGCAAGCTGCGAAGTTATGTAACAGTGGCGTATCTAGAACTAGTTTTAGAGGGACATAGTCTTATTTTTGATCAACTTTCCTTTCAAAACACGTAAAACATAGGAAAATAATTCAGGATCTAGGAGTGGTAAAAATAACTCATAACTCCCTTATGCTCACATTTCTTTACTACATTTATGTACACGTCACTGAAAGCTGGTGAATACAGCCCACAAGTGGAGAGGTTTCCATATTTAGCGATAGCAGAAGCGGGGTGTAAGGGATGATTCTCCTGTAAGCACCAAAATGCCAACCTCTCTCCACGTATTACATCCTGTACTCAGGAAGGGTGAGGGGGTGGGGGCGTTGGCACTAAGCCATCTTATGCTATATCCTAGGGCCGTACAAAAATGAGACCCTGAATGCGCAGAAGTTAAAAAGACCGTCGACTATTACATTTTCTTAATGTTGTGATAATAGCAAATTAGAACATGTCAGATCCTTTTACCTGCTTATTTAATGAATGAAGGTAGAAGGAAGGAGTTTCTAGCGTTTAAATATGTTCTTGCATGATGATCCTATTTTCAAAGGTCAAGTCATATAAACAATATGTACAATTTTTATGCTCGAATATAAACAATTGTTCCTCGTAAAAACGAATGTAAACATTTTAAATGCCAATAATTATAAGTCAAGTAAAGTGGAGGGATACTAACGGTCCAAATTAACATCCTTGTTTCTTGGTTAATTCGCGTCCAGTGTGGCTACCGTAATGTAATGTTGGTTTCTGTTCCTTTAGTGTTTGTGCAGTATTAGTCTGGTATGGTGAAATGCATATTGAAAGTGGCAATTTTAAAAGAAACTGAAATTTACTGAATAATTTATAATCAGACGTGTCTATATTTTAAAGTTTACAAGTGTTATTAATAGAGAGCACGCAATTAGTGGAAGTGAAGTACCATGAAAACAAAACGGTTAATAATAATAATAATAATAATAATCATAATAACAATGATAATATCGATTGGGTAAAAGAGACAGAAGGGAGAAGTAAAATAAATCAAATCAATCAGTAGGAAACAAAAGTAAAATCCTCCTCTATGCTTTGTACCACGCCATGAGGGCATATACGGGGTGTGGAGTTGGGCCCCACACTTTCTTGGTCACAGCCGAAGCCCTGGCCGCCCCCAGAGTTTCCTCCAGATACCCACTTTGTACGACGCTGGGTGGGCGCCAAGGCCGCATGAACAGGTGGAAAAAATCCCGGTTCTCCCTCGCCTGGTAGTCAGACGCCCTGCCGACCGAGTTACCGCGGCAGTATAAAACGGCAGCAAATGGCTGTACCTTTCTCAAATTGAGGATTCCTGTGGCAAGTCTCTCATATAATATGAAGGTTAGAATGAACGATGAAAAAGACTTTCGGAACAAACACAACTTCAATCCAGGATGCGAACCTAGGACACCGAGTTTTGTAGCGCGTCAAGCTAACATTTCAGCCACAGAGCCGAACTGAAATACTTTGTAATTGGGAGAGTGATTCCCGACACTTACACGATACAACTGGGAAGATAAAAAAGGACTGTTGCATTGGCGCCTTGAAGTCTGCGCAGAGCATTCAACCATATCAGTTACAATACCTCAACTTGATTTCATGGTTTCAAGGTGAATAGTATGTTGTGTTTCTGCCGTACAACTTATAGATTTGCATCAATAACATAGTGTTAATGCGCAGGGATATGTGAAAAATGCCAACATTGAGATATCCGATAAAATAAAATAAATGATAATTCAAGGATCGTGGATTAAGGGTGTTGCTTTGGTAACTGGCTGCCGCAATTATAACTATATATATACATAAAACTCTTATATATATATATATATATATATATACACATAAAACTCTTATATTTAAATTACTAAGATATATTGCTTTAATAATTCAAATTTAACCCGTGTTGTACGTACATAGTCTAAACTCTGCATGTCTATTATTTACGCTCTACCATTGTTTTTTACCGGCATCTCTCAATTTCAGCATGTGTTATTAGTTAGACTATAGTAAATTAGTGTTTTAAATTACATATTTACTTTTCTAGAATGAAGTATGCGTAATTTGTTAACGCAAGTGTAAAAGAGGGTTTCTTAAAGAACTCGATGTTAGCAAAAATATGATTATATTCTAGGTGCACATCCCTTCAAGTAATTCTGCCGGCGCCCATTTTTATGGGTTCCGTGAAGCGTAATATCCTTCAAGGTGGATCCCAGACTGAAAAAGGTTGAGAACCACTTATTTAAATATAATATATATTTTCAGTTTGAGACACCACAGAGGGTGAAGTGGCGGTTTTTGAAGGACTGATGAATTTGCCGCATTATTCCTACAAGCGAATGGGTGGGGATATGTGCACAAAATGTAAATACTCGTATTTAAAACGCCAGTAACAATAAAGAAATAGAGGGGAAATTGTTTTCAGCACTCTGTCCTCAATATTTTGTATGCATATACATAAGAAGCAAGGACTTGAAGTTTCTTATGGGATAAATGAACAATTACGTGCAATCCTCCCCTCCTACCACCAGAAAATCTTTGGCACTCTGCTACCAAGGGACTCTACCATAATTTGCGCTTTTAGTCAGAGGAGACGTGTTTCTTCACACATTCACTTACATACTAGTAATTCATGAAAATCTCCGCTCTTGAAGGTCATTACCAATCAGTGACATTATGAATAGAAATGCGGAAATATAGCTCGCAGACTTTGAAACAGTGTTCTTTAAAAATAACTCGTGAAGCTTTCACGTCGAACGGTGCTGAAACTTAGTTCACGTTAAAATTCACGTCTTGTCCAATTGTATTACTTGTCCCCATCTGTTTCCACATTGCGTGAATTTTACTGTGAACGAATCGATCACGGTTAAGCTCTGGTAATTAGTAATATTTTATTATTACTGCAAGAATTGTCCATTACTGATAGGCCTAATACGTGAATTTCATTCCATGCCCGTTACCTTTATCATTTTATGAACAAAAGTAATTCAGAAACATTGGTAGGTGTCATCCACAGGGAACAATGTAATTAATTTTACTTTGAAGCAAATATTCACAGTTGAAAATTTGATAAACAAGAAACGGTTGACCTGTCCCTCTGGGAATCCAGTCTGAATCAACTTTTCTGTGAGCAAGTGAACTATGAAGAAGAACGCTGTTCCCTCGTCATAATACAGGATCACCGACCTGTATTCGGAACGAGGCACCGGGGCTGATACTTTCTCAATTTTACTAGGTCACCCAATATATTTTTTAAAAATTGAGACGTTTCGGTACAGGCGAAAGTATTAGATTTCCCAGTTAATCCGCCCATGATAAATGTACATTGCATAGGCTACTTTACGCTTAATGGAGAGAGTTTCTTCTATCTCTGTGTCTCATTTTAGTTATTTTACGTTTTATTTTACGGGATTGAACCCGGGGCCCCTAGTGTCGTAGTGTGATGTGCTAACCACTCCGCCACGGGGGCCAACTTATCAAGAACGAAACAAGTTTTAAAATATTATATTTCGTATGTGGAAATACTGTATTTGCCCCCCTCCCTTCCCGGTTTTGGAACCGAATCGCAGCAACTTAAGCACAAGAACACGAATTCAATTTTCTCATGATGGACAATACACACATATTGTAATGTCTCCCTTGCCCTCCGTTCGCACACCTATGAGAAGGATTGTTACTGCTGCGGCTTTCCATACAAAGTGTGATTTAGAACGGTCTTCTTATCCTGAACAGGTATTTAACTTTTGAAAGATCCTAGGTGATTACTTTGTAGTTCTGCCTCTTAAGGGAGGAGTTGAATGATGCATGTATACAATTGATGAGTAACCCAACACACAGAAACTCTCAGGTCGTTATACCTGACTCAACTTTTTATTCATTTTTATTATTAACTTCACTTTTCTGTCACTTTTGACTAATCAAGACGATGAGGATGAAGTTGATGAAGTAACACTCACATCCATGCCCAGTCCAGAATTGGGAACATTGGGAGCCGGCGACAAGTAAATCGAGTTCACAACCGTTGACTGCGTAGTATCTTATTCTACAGACAAAGCCGTTTATCCCCGTTTATCTGCTCGTCCCCCATTCGAGTTTGCGTGATCAAAGGTTTATTTACCGGTGGGAGCTCCAACATTTCCGTCGTTCGAAGTTCTGATCACGTGTTAACCAATTAACAGGCATTTGTTATACAGGGACGTCTTGCCACGGAGTTTATTCATCATAACCGTTATGGAGATGATGAATAGATAAGATGGGCGGCAAAATATTTACAAAACATGCTAATATCCTAACCACTAGATCAGCTTGTACTGTGTTTCACGCTAAACAGAGCCGAATCCTGTCACCGGGTGATTCAAGCGTGTTACGATGTGCCAGCTGCAAAGTTATGTAACAGTGGCATATCTACAAGGAGTTTTATAGCAACTATCCTAAAAAAACGCCAAATGTAGGAAAAGATTGCACGATCTTGGCGTGGTAAGAAATAACTCAGACTCCCATCCCTTTACTACATTAATGGGTACGCCACTGAAAGCGTGGGATTTCCTTATGTAACGATAACAGGAAACGGTGTGTAAGGGATGACTTTCCTGCAAGCGCTTCTCTTCCACGTATTACACCCTGGACTCACGGAAGGGTGAGCGGGGGGTTGCCACTAGGCTATCCCAGGCTATAACCTAGGGCCGCACAAAAATGAGACGTACATGGAAGAAGTTTCTACCACTTAAATAAGTTCTTACATCATGACCCTACTTTCAAAGGTCACGTAATAAAATAATATGTACAATTTTATTGCTCGAATATAAACAGTTGTTCCTCGAAAGAACGAATGTAAACATTTTAAATGCCGACAATTAAAAGTCAAGTGGAGGGATATTGACGGTTGAAATCCTTGTTTCTCGGTTCGCGTCTGGTGTGGCTACCGTAATGTAGTGTTGGTTTGGTTTCCTGTAGTGCGTGTGCGGTATTAGTGTTGTATGGCGAAATACATATTGAAAGTGGCGGCTTTAAAGGAAAACGAAGTTTAATGAATCATTTTTAATCAGATGTATCAATATTTTAAACTATAAAAGTGCTATTAGTACAGAGCAAGCAATTAGTGGAAGTCAAGTACCATGATAACAAAATTGTTAATAATAATTATAATAATGTCGACAGTGAACAAAACAAAGGATATCGTAAGGGCCCAAATTATATAAATCCAGCTCTGCCTTCACTACATTTTGCAGACAAAAGGGGCTTTGGCGTCTAAACTCACAATCAGTCTGTGTGTGGCATACTGCCTATGCGTGTTTGTTATCCTTCGCATCAATTTCGTCCTAATCTTTTCGATATGCCAAAATAGGCAGAAGAGGAAGTAAAATAATTCAAATCAATCAATAAATAACAGCAGCAAATGACTTTACCTTCATCAAATTGAGGATTCCTGAAAATCTCGCATATAATATGAGGGCTAGTATGAATGATGAAACAGACTCTTGGAACAAACACAACTTCGTGTACAGATGTTATCCGGGATGCGAACCTAGGACACCGAGTTTTGTAGTCTGCTACGCTAACTATTCAGTCACAGAGCCGAACTGAAATAATTTGTGCTCGCGGGAGTTACACAACACTTCAACTTGATTTTGTGGTTTCAAAAGTGAATAGCATGTATTCCCTTACTCCTGGTAATTGTGTTTCTGTATTATCAAGGGGTCCCGGGTTCGATACCCGGTAGAGGGACATAGGATTCCACTTTAAACTGTAGGTCCAGTTCCGATTAGCCTTACTATGCATAAAGTGGACATAAAACACCAAGTCAATCAATTGTGTTTCTGTAGTCGAACTTGATATATGCATGCGAAAAGAAATGTTAATTCCATGATGGTGGATTAAGGGGGTTGCTTTGTTAACTGACTGTAGCAAATACAATAATACAAAATTAAATCTTTATAGGTAAGCTCACCTAAAAACTTCTGGTATTTTTTTTTTTTTTTACATTTTTATACAAATGGCAAGTTAATGTACTTGAAGGTTTGAGACATCGCAGAGGGTGGATGGGTGGTTTTTGAAGGACTGCTGAATTCGCCGCCTTACTCCTACAAGGAAGGGGGGAAACTATTCGTTCAAAATGTAAATACTCTTATCTAAAACGTTAGTTAGCAATATAGAAAGAGGGTAGGAAAAAGTTGTTTTCAGCACTCTGTCTTTTTAATATTTCGAATGCTTGAGAAGCACGGACTTGAACTTTACAACAGAAAAAATGAAAAATTACTTGCAACTCCCCCTCTTTCCCCAAAAAAATCTACCAGGGGGCTCTGGTTCTACTCTAACTCCGCGCTTATAATCCGAGGAGTCGGATTTCTTCACATATTTACTCGCATGCTAGTCATTCAGAAAATCCGCGCTTTTAGTATGTCATTCCCAATGAATAGAACTTCGGAGGTATAGCTCGCATACTTTGAAACAGTGTTTGTTTAAAAAAAAAAAAAAAAAAGAAAACGACAAAACTTTGTTCACATCAAAATAGAGGCCTAGCAATCTTTGTCGAATTGTATTCCTCGTCCCCATCTGTCTCCATATCGATGGCGGGCAATCGTTTCACGGTTAAGCTCTCGCAATTAGTAATATTTTATAATTACTGCAAGAATTGTGCGATAGCTTTCCTTTCCTTTATGCTTACTTGTGAAATATCGATTATTTATTTCAATTTCACTGGCTTTTATAGTTTTTATTCTTATTTTTAACATACGTATATTGTATTTTAACCTGTTCAAAAGATGTAACTTGTTTCTCTAATATCTAGACTTGAAACACGACCAATTTGTACTATTTTTATACCTTACTTAAACCTGTTCTTCCAACAAAAATGAATTGTGTTATTTAAGTCACGACTTTACAATCTTAAGATCTGTAGGAATTGAACAGGAAAGGGTCTCAAATTACATTAGCTTTACCTTTTATCGGCTACAATTGAATTGTACCTATTCTGGCTCAAGAGGAAAAGACAGAATAGGATAGGTGGCAGCCAAAATGTTGAATGAATGAGAATCTGACCAAAGAACCCTTGCAGAAATATTATACGTATAAGGCATGATTGCATGCATGAAACCATTGTTTAACAAAATAACTGCAGTTAAGCCTGGAAGAAGTTTTATATTATCCCTATCTTATCCCTGGCGTACAATAAACGTAGACAGACTACTTACATAAGGGAGGCCTCAGAGGCCCACACATTTTCTTCTTCTTTAACATTAAAATTCAAGAAACAATTTTTTAAAATGAATCATTTCTTCCTTTGTTGTTCATATAGCTGCAGTTATATAATATTGCACGAGTGTCACACACAAATTTTATCATTCACTAAACCAGAAAATAACATGTTAATGTTGAATCAATGATTTTTTTGTTTACATATGAGCAGTTCTATAGTTGTTATAATAATTACATTAATTACCATAATTACCAACCAATTGTACACTGTTTCAAGGTACACAAGTACCTTGGTGGAACATACATCTGTATTAGGGCTGATAGGCCCTCAACCTAAATTTTCCTCGTATGTACGTTACCTTCATCATTTTATGAACTAAGGCAATTGAGAAATATTGGTAGCGAACATTCTAATTGACTTTAGTTTATTTTCAATCTTTTTATACAAATATCAACAGTTCAAAATTTGATAAAAAGAGGTGGTGGGTTTGGAGTCTCTCCCTCCCCCTGCCCATCACGGATAAGCTATTGCTAACAATAAATCATTTTAATTAAGAGCGCGGGGGAAGGGGCTGTAGTGAAACAAAGTAGCTTATACACAATACAGTAGGGATCCTGGCTCCCACGGGAGTCCCGTGGATGATCTAAGGTCAATTTTTTTTTTCGGCCATGTCCATGCATAAAACGGCTCTGGAGCTCATCCAGCATCAAACAAACGGGTACCTAGGGTTAAACTTTGGGGGGGGGGGTTAAAGGCGGCAAGAACGTGTTGCTTGGGCTTGTTCACTTAGAAGCGAAACCGAAACTCGAGCTCTCTAGCACACAAGTGGCGATGCAACTCCAGACGGTTTTGCGCCAGGGACAGAGAACGGTTTAGCAACTGAGGTTCGGTTGGAACCTGCATTTCTACAGTCGTGGCTTTGTTCCACTGCTTTGGTTGCGATGAAGTATTTTGACAGCTGTCTGTATTTCGCTGCAGGGTTGTTGCAAGGGGTAATAAAAGAATGTTAATGCTAGTATTACCTCGTGTGATATAACATGGATTATTATCTCTCTTTGGATAAAATTAACAACGGCAAGATAGCAAAGTATTTAATCAAAAATCAACAAAATGAATACGGCATTTACTTTTCTTTACCTTTTGATGTATTACCAAAGGAATTAGCTGTCTTTGTTTTTAAATACTGCCGATACTGTGCGTAAATGCAGTCAGTAACCCTGCCCCCAAAATGGTATGTTTACTGTCTCTTCCAACACTCTCTATTTCTAACTATTTACTTATTGGCCTCCTTAGGCAGATGAAACTGATATGCGAATTCGAACCCAGAATTTTTGGAGCTGTGATTATGAGTCGCAGTCATAGCTGCGATATATAAAAGAAAGTTTAGATTACAATTCTGTTGAAGTAGGAGAATTTTTCGTAAGTAACGAAAGCGCTTTGCTCATATCAGAATAGCACCTTTCAGTAAACAAAGGATTCATTGATTGACTTTGTGTTTTAAGTGTACTTTATGCACAGCGTGGGTAATCAGGACTAGACCTACAGTGTAAAGTGAAATCCGAACCACTATGTGCCTCCACCGGCTATCGAAGCCGGGACCCCTTGATTACAATGCGACGACGTTACCACTACGCCAACAGGGAGGTCCCAGTAAACAAACAAACACAATACGAGTACAAAGAAGTGTAACAGTGTAAAATTTACTTCCTCTTGTTCTACCTACTAAACACCCGATATCATCACACACCTTCAAACACCATCCCTAGTTTTGGTTATCGTCAATATTTCCTTGCACACATGAAGCAAATGAAAATTGATATGTCAAGGCATGGTGGTGCGTACGGGAGGTGCCAGTGGGGCCTGAGTGCCCTCTCATATGTCCTCAAGAAAAAATATGTATAAACAACCATTACAATAATGAAAATAATGTCTCCTGCGCTGCCTCCAAATTTGAATGTTAACAGTTGGGTCGTTCTCGAGTTACAACTGGGGCCTCCCCGCTGTTCGATACCCAGTGGAGGCACATAGTGGTTCGGATCCCACTTTAAACTGCAGGTTCAGTCCCAATTAGCTTTACTGTGCAGAAAGTGGACTTAATAAAATACTTACCAAATTCAATCAATCAATCAGTCGAGTTAGAGCCGGTAGGTTGAAGAGACTTGCAGCCAAAGCTGGAAACCATCCGGAGAGATGACCTTTCGTTCGGGATTCACAAGAGATAAGAGAAAATACTTGAATGCTTGTCGAGTTTCAAACAAATGATGTTGACTAATACAATAAAATACAATGGTAACAATACCCACAATAGTTTCCAAAATGATCTACGTAATCTGTACGATGTTTCTAGACGAGAAACATTATACTTGAGAGCAAACAGGTTTCAAAGTAGACTTCAATTGATTTGATTTATTTAACATCCCATTTCCACTACTTTTGGGTAATTGCGAAGATGAGGGTGAATGGTAATACGATCAGATTGATGAAGTAACAATCACAAACCTACATGGACGACACAACCCAGGAACCAGAGCCTCGTTAGTCTGATAAATACAGTTCAGGGTCAGACTCCAAGACACACATTTTGGCGAAGTACAAAATAATTTTAACTATATTCTTATTATTATTATTCAAATGGTCGACATAGCATGCAGTTTTTCTTGCATAACAATTGTGTTACTGAATTCTAATTATATGTTTTATGTGTAAATATATAGCGTACTACATACTGCACGAGAAATTGCTCTACTCGATTTATATAGGGCCTCCTTAATCTGTGTTTCGGGGGGGGGGGGTGCACAACTGATATAGCAGTCACCGTTTTGCTGGTGTGTATTAACGCTTTTCGTATAGTAACGTTATCGGCCTGTAATGAAGATGTCTCTGATTCGATTTTCAGTGGCGGCACATATAAATAGTGTAAATACCGTCACAACTCACAATAATAGGAAAAGCTGTGCTAAGGTGATAATGCATACCCATAAACAATAAGGTCAAATATTTATCTTCATATACCTAATGGTTTCTGTGAAAGGGGGGAAATGAACGCATGACAATTAAGCTAACACTGTCCAGATAGGCAACTGAAACACCCCTTAACACTCCCATGCATGCATATGTGTGTGATGGGTAGGGAGAGGAGAGCGTATAGTTTAGAATTCCATTACTTACGTCTTTAAGTGACATTTCAAAAGCTGAATATCTGTTCCTCAGCATCATGAAACATGACCTTGAGACTCCGTATCGTATCGTTAACTAAATAAAGACGGAGAAAAGGATGGAAATTGGAAATTATTGATTGTTTTGGTGTACTTCACTTTTGTTTTCTGCCACTTTTGACTAATCGCGAAGATGAGGATGAGCACTGGTTTTCTCTCTATATTTTAGTCGCAATTAGTCACCGTGCACAGTTTTTTAAAGTAAACGCTTCCTCCACAACTACATAAGTTTGAGTAGAAAAAAAATTGTTACAAGGAACACAGACATTTGCTAGTAAAAAAAGCGTGATCTGCGCGCTTTACAAAAGTACTAGCAACATTTTTTCTTGGTAATTAACAAATCACACAACTTTTTAACGTCTACGGCCACTAGGCCTAACTACATATAACAAAGCGTCACAGATTCAACTACAGTTTCTGCCTCGATCGATAATCTCATCACGGGAATTTAAACGTCATTTCTACAGCAATTCTTTTCTCAAAAACCACGACAGTGCAGTTATGCAACGTGCGTGTATAAATTCCAGCCACAGAAGATCCTGCATGTGGAGATAAAGAGTGTCTGCCAAATGGCAACCGTTGCGGAGAAAGCTGTACGGGACGGATAAAGCCGCGTTTACACCGAATGTTACCTACAACTGTTATCAACATTTTGTTACCAACACGGTTAAGAACAGACATTGCCAACAAATGTTGGTTACCATAACACTACTTTCACTTTATTTTTGTTAATAACTTTTGTTAACATTTTGGCTGCAAGATGCCGACTGTGGAGGAAGTTGATTACTCTCTGTGGCAACATGAGTCATTTTGGCCCAACAGAGAAGACAGAAGATTCTGGATGAGACCTTCACTGCGGGCAGGAAGTAATTGTAACGGAAGTGTCCTTTGATCTTTACCGACTTCTAGTGGATAACATTTCTGTTTCCAACAAGGGAAATCTGTTGCTAACGTGAGATGTTGATAAGAAATTCAGAAGCGTTTTTTCGAAATATTACCAAAATTTGCTGGTGACGTGTGTGAGCAACCCCGGTGTAAACGCGGCTTTATAGCATGGATAAATCCTGGAAAGTTTCGATACAAAATTTGTTATCCAATAGTTTGGTTATCCTGAATTGGTATTGAACTACAGCTAGGATCGTAGCAGTTAGTTAATATACTATTTTGTTCATCATTTGAAACTTTTCAGGTACTACAAATCGACATTAACAGTCGAAATAGACGATTACGTTACATTTACATGTAAATGTAATGTAATTGTTTGAGCAATGTTAATTTGTTCGAGCAATAAAATGTAAATAAGAATTTAAGAACTAAGAATATGATTTACATTTATTGATTATAAAGTACATTGATTGAGTTGGTGTTTTATAGTCTCTTTTATGCACAGTAAAGCTAATCGGGACTCGAACTACAGTTTAAAGTGGTACCTGAACAACTATGTGCCTCCACCGGGTATCGAACTCGTCGAACATTTACTGCAGCTGCGCTACCAGCAGATGCCACCAGAAAACAACGACGCGACGGGAGACGTGCATGTTGTCATGTCGGTTCGAAAGGTTGCATTTGTTATTGAATGTTTTTCCAAGTGACAAATGTCGCTTCTCGCTTCGGTCGGGAAGCTCCGCAAGACTCGTACTGGATTCGAACACAGGATCCCTAGTCGTAGAACACGGAAACAAGTATTTATACTTCTCAAAGTTAACTGCTTGATCGCAATCCTTAACTACATTCAATTTCAATGTAGTTATTTTTTTAACAGTTGTGTTTGACAACACTGATAAGTGAAGCGAAGTTTTTACTCTCGGCCTGCAGCCACGGCGAAACCCTGGATGTCTTCTTGCAACGTTGCTACACGTATTGGACGTCTTCTGTAATCGCTCGCCCCCTGTGTCTGTTGTCACGGTATCTTACGCTTGATCCCTCCATTGCGTAAGTTTCACAAAGTAGGAACTGTGTCCTGCTCCTTACTTCGGTTTGTGTGCGTGTGTGTTCAAAGTTCAAATATATAACATATGTATAACATACAAAAACTTACGCAGAGATATTCGAATTATCATATGCGTATAATGCATTTTCATATACATAAAACCACCGAGAGAACAATGAAATGTACATTTGATAATGGTCCCCAACAGAAACTTTGAGGAAGGAGAAAAACCTCGAGTTGAAGACATCGATTTCATTCCTTTTTGATAAATAATGCCTGTAAACAACATGTACTTGCCTTCTATGATATTAATGAAAATATTAATTCCACTGTAGTAAACACTACTTGCTAGATGGCAAAATAAAAAATAAACTACATATATACTCTTCCCGTTTCTAAACCTGATAATTTATAGCCGTGTATTAGAATGCACTTTATAATTAATAATGCAATGAAGTAAATGGTCGCACAGTATTTAGGTTTAATGGAAGATAGATCATTCCTTCCCTCAGTGTGGTCTTTATAAAACAATATTTACAAAGTTACAGAAGCAAATGTACTTGAAGGGACAGCGAAGCGTTACGTAGATTTTATGCCATCAAAATATATGTGGCGACTGCTACAAAAAAAGTAAAGTTCCCCCTGTGTATGGCACCGTGTCGTGACACCATTCGAGCAAATGATATGGCTCCACACATTCTCGATCTCTGCCGTATTGAAGGAGACATGAATGATCAACACCACGCTCTGATGTAATCTAGGGGTCCCGGGTTCGACACGCGGTGGAGGCACATGGTACAGTGATTCGGATCCCACTTAACTGTAGGTCCAGTCCCGATTAGCCTTACTTGCATAAAGTGGACTTAAAATTCCAAATCAATAAATGAATCAAAAACCACGCTCTGGTGAAGCATTATAAAGGGAAGTCTCCTCAAAACGAACTTATTCAGTAGATTCGACTATATTGCAGCTGACCTTCGTGGAGGAAAGGTTAGCACAGTGCGTTACGACGGTACGTGGTTTCGGTTCGAATCCCGGTCTGCTCATGGGTGTTTTTTTGACGGTGAATTTCATCATATTATTACTCGTCCACGTCGTTTGGATTAGCCAAAAATGAAAAAAGCGACGCTAAAAATAATCTAATAAAATGTATTCATTTTTTACCTTCCGGCCTCCATGAAGAAGTGGCTACGAAGCTAAAGCCCTACTTTTCAATCCTGGGTAAGGAATGAATATGTCATCGTGTTCGTTCTGATTCCACCATTAATGCGCATTAACGATTAACCTACGACGTAGAAATACGCTTAAAATAAACGTAAATACACGTTACTTTCTTCTGTTGCTTCATTAATGTAGATCATTTCTCTATCCTAGGGAAAAAATGTTAGTTTAGCAACGTAAAGAATATTCACTTTCGGGGCAATCCAAGGCATTCAGAGGCAGTGGCGAAGCAAGGGGTGCGAAAAATGCGCGACCGCACGGGGCTTCGCGCCTAAAGGTGTCTCGAGTCGCATTAGCTTCATACGAAAAATGTTATAAATAGAAGTGGGGGAAAAAGAAACATGTGGGCAATAATATTAAACTATTCTGTATTCATCTGGTTTTACATTCTAGTTGAACGTTATAATTTGAATGAATACGTCAAATCAGGGGCATAACATACAGGCAGGCAGGAATAAGTAAAAAATGATCGTCGTTTTTCTCACGTGAAACAGTTAGCAACAATTCACGATAACTTGCTTAGACATTTGTTCCCATTTATTCTTTCATTAATAAAAAGCCCGTTGTCTTGTATTCTCTTCTTTCTCTTTATCTTTCACTCCCGATTATAATAAGTTAACAACAAACGCCTCCAACTGCCACGAAGCAAGTGTGAGGCATTTAAATGCTCGCGTTGTTTTATTGCTTCCTAGAACAGGCCCGTACCCAGGATATTTTTGAGGAGGTTGGAGACAGATCCGAAAATGTGGAACAAAAGGGAAGATCAGAATTGCTGTTGGATTTGTTGAGTTAGGTTATTTTACGTTGATTCTCTGACACTTTGGCTTATCGCGATGATGAGGATGAGTAACGATATGATGAAATTTATCAAGGAACACTCACAAAGAACATCCAAGGCCAACCCTGGATTCGAACCCGGAACCCACGGCTTCGTAGCGCGCTGCGCTAACCACTCCGTCAAGGTGGTCGACCCTGGTCGGCGCAATTCTGTTGGGAGTACTGGATGTGACCACCAATGTTTCGGTAGTATTATTGTACGAGCTAGTGCTAGCTCGTAGATACAGTGCTAAGTGTACACCCAACGGTTAAAGCAATATGTCCATCTCCTTTGAATTTTCATTCAGTCTGTTTTCCACAGTGTCATGATAATGGGTTGAAATAGAAACGCAGATGTCAACATAAGCTTCACATCAAAAGAATCAATGACCCCTTAGAAGAACACAAGATGTAGGGTAAAGAGAGAATGAAAATGGTGGTGAATAATTTGCCTACTCTTATCTTTCCTAGCTATAGAATTGTAGAGTTGCAATGTTATGGTCCAAAGTATCGGGAAAAAATGAACTCACCGATAAGCCCTCTCCCCCCTATCCGACAATCAGCATTCAGCAACACTATCGCCTACAGACTAATGTTGGTGCTTATTGTTTGCATTCAATTCTCAGAAGTTGAATAGTACTGTGTTCCGCAAACTAAAAATGTTTTCATTGTTTTAGAAACGTTCTTGTACCAGCACCATTGAACAGCCATGATAATTCAATGGTTAGAAAATAATACATATATTAATTAAATTATACGTATTAGCAATCATTATTAAAATGAAGAACATGTCAAAATGTGAGTTACCCCCCCCAAAAAAATGAACATTTTCGAAACACGACTTAAGTTTGAAAGAAATTGGGACAGGGATTAGAAGAAATGGACTGTCGGGACTAAATTGGAATGTCTTGAAATCACGCATCAATGATTATAAAACAAAAATTACATGGACAGTTTACTTTCCCTTGGTAGATACTGTTTAGCATAGTGCTGTCGCAAAGGTGGAAAAAAAGGGGGAAGCGGCTGCTCGCCCCCACTTCCCCTTAATTTCCGCCACTGGATGCGGGCCTCGCCTTCTAATCTCGTCCAGGGCTTCGCATATTGCTACGCAACTGAGAGAGGATTACTAAATTCAAAATTCCACCTTTCGAAGCGTCATACATGGATTGTGCACTTATTAATATACTTATTGTTAGTTGATTTAGCTCATTTGACGTCGCATTTCTACCACTTCTGGCTAATTGCGAGGATGCAAATGAATGCCAGAAATGAATGAAGGGACAATCACAGATTTAAGGGTCTTAGCAATAGCAAACAAATTTCGCGACGTCTGACCGTCGCATTACATTACCTTCTCCCCTCTCTCTTGCCATTACTGTGTGCCGTGTTCCTTCAAATTCTGACATGTTTTTGTATGAAGTTCAAATGCTATGCAAGAATAAAGATTGGAATTGAAAGCGTTTTGGAGGAAAACTGAAGTAAATTTTGCATTTAATTCTAACGATGTTAATACAAATAAATAAACTATGTAAACATGTGTAGAATTAGTGACTTAGTTCAGATCGACAAGTTACTGTTCCTAGCCTCCCCGATGGCAAAGTGGTAGCGTCGTCGCCTGTAATCAAGGGGTCCCGGGTTCGATACCCGGTGGAGGTACAAGTGGTTCGAATCCCACTTTAAACTATAGGTCCAGTCCCGATTAGCCTTACTGTGCATACAGTGGACTTAAAACACCAAATCAATCAATCAATCAAGTTACTGTTCCTGGATATTAAGGTATAGAGATAATGGGTTGTTGCAAATCTACTTTGTGAACAGATCGACTAATCGGGACTGAATGGGATCCGAAACAATATGTGCCTCCACCGGACATCGAATCCAGGAGCCCTTAATCAAGGTCCGTAGAATCATTCTTCCTCCCCGTCTGAGAAGGTCCCGTCATAACTGGGCTTTTCTAACAACCCCTGCGGTCGAGAATTCTGTGACGTCATCGCGAAAGCACTTGCCTTCCTTCGCCAGTCTTTTCACATGGAAGCGCATTGGAGGCACGAATGTTTTGAATTAGTATACAGACCTATATGTATGCAATTGTTGTTGGAATTTTTGTATGCAACGTCGTATTTAGAGGGTGGGTTCTGGGGTCAAGCTCCTCCGGAAAACTTGCGAAGTAGCTACTTAAATTTAAAAAGCAAAATACTTGATTACAGTATGACCAGTGAGCCGGAACGCTCCGGAACTCTGTTGAAGGAACTCAGTTCCTGCTGCGACCTAATACACGAAAGTCCATTCTTTGTTACACCTTGTAAACAATAGGTAAGGAGGAAGGAGAAAGATCTTGAACTAAATTTTACTCTTGTCGGTGGTTGGTCCGAAAATTTAGAAAAAAAATACATTTCGGTAATAATAATAATTATATATTATTATTATCGCAAGTTAGCCAAAAATTGCCCAAAAAGCGAAGTAAAATAAAGCATTTCAATCAATATCAATAAATCAATAAAAATAACAATCTCGGGTCTCGTAGCAGTCAGACGCCCTACCGACTGAATCACCACAGCTCCCTGCCTCTATTCACAAATCATCCATAATTATTACATAATAATAATTATTATTCCTATTTTATGAAAGTCAACCCTTTACGCACTGTGCCATAGATCCGTCTATTCTTTGTCTTTTAACATAGTGTTATTAGCAGATATTGTAATACCAAGACATTTTTGTGTGATACATATTATACTATTATATGTGATACAATTGACCAACGTTCATGAACCCTTCCCGGAATATATTTCTAGATAAATGTCTGCTTCCATTTCATACCCCAGAAATAAAATAAAAGATATAATGAGTTAAATATTTTGTTGTAACTATTGGAAAATATTGACACCTCGTCGTTGTTTGAAATGAATTTGTCAAGGCAGAGGAGAAGCTTCCTTCCGAGGTGACGCCACAAGTTTACGACCCCCACCCCTCGCGGAAAAGGGGCTGTTATGGACAGACCTCTTCAAGCGGGGTAGGAGAAAGTCTTCACGGACCTTGCCCTTAATAAAAACCTTGATTAGAAAGTGACATCGTTCTTAGTCCACCATTTATATATGTATAGAAAGATTTCAACACTGGGAAATATACAATATTACAGGATTGTAAAAAAACAATTATAAAATCACTGTAAAATTTAAGAACGATAAGTAGTTACGAGGATTTTCGAATAATTCATTCCGAGTAATGTTTTGGTCCTAAAAACTTAGAAGAATCAGGTAATTGACTTGAGGTTTTATTTCAAATCTACTTTATGTACAAATAGGTTAGTCATAGTGGACACCTACAGTTTAAAGTTGAATCATAACACTATATGCCTCCATCGAACACAGAACCCCTTGCTTACAAAAGGACATGTGAAAAATGCTAACGTTGGGATAACCGTAACAATCCCTAAGATTGTATGTTTATTTTATTAAGTCTCTCTGAACGCTTCATGTTGACCAGGGCATTCACTTGTTTTTCTCAGCTGTCTCAAGCCTCTTAGGCATGTTTACAATGCGTTGTGTTGTGCCATGCAAACCTCCTGAGCTTTCAGGAACAGGTAACACTTCTGGTTATGGTGTCAGCGGTTTGCATGGTAGCAATTATAATAAACACGATTCGGCGATTCGGCATCGAGGAAGAGCTCGATGCCCAGGGAATATAGAGGTGAGACAAGCTGGGAGGTGACGGACTTTGGAGATTGAGTGGAGAGAGTGAAGGTGGTCAGCAAGTCAGTAGGTGAGGAGTACTACAACGCTCTGGTCAACAAATAGGAGACAAGCTTACAGAGGACTTCGCTATTTTCATTCTGCTAAGAGACTTCAGATAGACAGGTAATTATCCTACACCCAGCCATGATACAGGTTCAACGGTTCACAAAACACAACGAGTGTCCATTGTCTTTTCAGTAGTTTAATTCCTTTGTGTAATTTGTACCTTTCGCATGCCAAGCAATAACTCGTCATGCTAATGACGAGTGGTCTCATCAAGAGGATGAATGATGAGTAGTTTACATCACCCCATCAATTAACTGGTTCAGATCCCTTCATTCTAAAGAATGACACGTGGTGGAGATTTGGGGGTCTTTTCATTTTTTTTAGAAATGAAAAGAAATTTTAACCAGTTTAAATTCAATCCCATCCCAAAATTTTGCTCATTTATTTAGTTTCGTTAGTATGTCCTTCCCATATTTTATTTTGAAAATACATAGGGCTTAAAGCTTTTGCATTTATGGGGGGAGAAGAATTTACTTGTGCCATGATAGATGTCGAGCTTTCACCTTGCTGATGAACTCGACGAAACATTAGATCAATTATTAGATATAGCACGAGGAACTACAAGTTTTAATTTAGATGTCAGCGGTCCAGCTGCAAGTTCCACCCCCAAATTTAAACGTAGCCCAATTTTAACTAGACGCCTTCAGCGACAATTATTGGAAAAACAGAAATGTAAACCACAATTAGAGCAACAGTATCAGGATATTAGAGAGTTAGACCAAACACAATTCGCAACGATGGCTCAGTCGCAGTTTGTTCCCCCAACTATTTTAGAGGGTATCCCATTTCAGGGGATAGCCGGGGAGGATGTATCAAAATTTTTAGATAAAGTGGATAGCCTTGCCATATTAAATGGATGGAATAATGTCCGTAAGCAGGAATTATTTCCAGCCCTTCTGGCCGGGCCAGCGTTACGATGGTACCAGACCTGGAAAGATGGTACAGAAAATCAAGAAGTTTCTTACGAGGTCATACGGCAAAAAATTAAAGACGAATTTACAGGGTCCTTGGATCAACTCCAGATCGAGGAACAAATTCGATGTAGATTACACAAGGAAACTGAGCCAGTTACGAATTATGTTCGGGACAAACAATTACTTCTACTCAAGGCAGACCCCAAAATGAGTGTTCAACAACAGATCAAACAGATCATATTAGGCTTACAGGTGGATTACATGAAAGATATCCACCATAAAGAGTATGAGTCCGTGCATGGGTTACTTAAGGATTTAAAATCCTTTGAAAAACTCCAGTTCTTGATGAGGCAGCGCAAGCTGAAAGAACTGAGGTACGAAGATAGTTTATTCTCTCCTTTGCATAATACACCTACTTTTCCACAACAGCAGCAGATTTTACTGCAGAGTAACAATCTGGCTACTGCTGAGTCGGCGCATGCGCGACCCACTTTAGACATTGAGGCAAAATTCAAAGCATTGCAAAAGGAGGTTGAGCAATTAAAATTTTCCAATAATCCTCACAATACCAAAGCTCAAGCCCAGGCTCAGGAAACTGGTCTGGAAGCAAGATTAGCCAGTCTCACTTTGAGATTGGATAGCATGGAGGATCAAAAACAGAACCCTGGCACCGACTCATCTACTCCAAAACAATTTAGAGAACCTTATTATAAGGATAATTATCAGTCAGGTAATAATTATAGAGGCTCCTATCGGGTTAATAATAATAGACGACAATACAATAGGGGGTACAGGAATGGACGTAATAATAATGGTAACAACACAGATCGCAATAGGCGATATGGTAATACCCAACAATGGCGAGGACGTGGAAACTTCCGCGGACAGAACTCGCGGGGTTCCTCGTCTTCAGCAGGGCGAGACCAGGAAAACAGGGAAGAGCAACGGGGGAGACCACGCTGCTCAAATTGTAATTACCCTAATCACACAGCAGCCACTTGTTTTCAGAACACGGAGGCTTTAAACGAACAGTGACTGCCCATAGAAGAGACGTATGCGCAGATTTCGTTGGCAAACAGATATCAGTCTCTACTTTCCCCTATGAGGAATTAATTTATATTAACGCAGTATTAGGGGGACAACGTCAGAGGTTTCTTGTGGATTCCGGAAGCCAAGTATCCGTCACCAGTGATCGAGGCATTCCTTCAACCGCCAAACGTTTTAAAATTCATACGGCCATAAGGGGAGTAGCAAAAGAACAAATTGAAATTAAAGAGATTGTCCTATTAACTTTTGCAATAAACGGCCGCAATTTTACCCATCCTTTTCGGATGATTCCAAATTTTGAACATGGGACAATCCTAGGAAATGATTTTTTAAGAGCTCATAAGGCAAATTTGGATTTTGATCAAAATCGACTCACATTGAGGAGATTTGGTACTCCTCCGCGGAACCAGTTAAGGACGGAACACCGAAAGACCTTTGACGTTTCCATAAAAGTTGCTAGTCTGATCAGGGATTTATATGTGCCGGAAATTGTAACTTCCAGACAAATTAGAATTAAACCTAGATCTCATTTGTGCATTCCTGTCAAATTGACAAATTCTAGTAATCAAAACTTAACTTATTTGGAACCAGATTTACAGTTTCAAATGGACACAGGCGTAATGGTGCCTCGAGCCATTGTAAATCCGGAGTCATTTTTAATTTGGATTACTAATCCAAATTCTTACAAAATTAAAATTAGGAAAGGGGCACGCTTAGGTACCGCAGAGGCATGGCAAAATCCAGTACCAGCTTCGCGTCATATTGCAGATGACGAAGGACCTAACGTTATGGTGAACAAGGAGACTGGCACCGTGACAAAACCAGTGCACGACATTACTAAATTTGACATAAATCCAGCATTGGAACCCGATCAGAAATTGCAACTTAGACAATTATTAGAGAAGTATGTAGATGTATTTTCTTGGTCTGAACAAGACATTGGTTGTGCTACTAATTATACGCATCATATAAAGTTAAAGGACGATTCGGAATTTCACGTCCCAGCCTACCCTATACCAGTTCACTTGCGTAAGGAAATTAACCAGCAAATTGACAACTTGCTAGAAGCAGGGGTCATCAGTCCTACAACATCACCGTACAATTCACCAGTTTTTCTTGTCAAGAAGAAATCAGGAGCTTATCGCATGGTGCAAGATTTTCGATTGCTGAATGCCAGGTCCGTTTTCGACGCAGTTTCAATTGGAAACATTTCAGAGATATTGCACAATATGGCCGGCAAGAGCTACTACTGTAGTGCTGATTTGAAACAAAGATTTTTTCAAATTCCTTTAGCAGAACAATCGAAAAAGTACACTGCCTTTACTATCCCAGCCAGGGGACAATTTGCGATGAACTTTACACCAATGGGACATGTGACTTCTCCTGCGGCAATGACCCGATGTGTTCAGCTCGCTACAGCGGGGATGAACGACAATAACTTTGCCTTTTATATCGATGACATGTTTGTTTTTGCCAATACATTTAAGGATATGTTGGTGAATTTAGAGAAAATGTTTCAATGTTTACGATCTGCCGGATTGAAATTGGCTGTACCTAAATGTTCATTTGGATACTATGACACAATTGCCTTGGGCCACAATGTGGGCAAATATGGCTATCGTATAAGTGATAGAATACTGTCATCCATTAAGAATTATAAGGTTCCCACCACCACGAAGAAGGTTAAAATGTTTTTAGGTCTTTGCAGCTACGTGAGGAAATATGTCAAGAATTTTTCTGATATTGCATCACCATTGCAGGGTTTAATTCGTAAGGGCAAGAAATTTACATGGGGTCCTGAACAACAATCAGCATTTGAGAAATTAAAGGAAGCTCTAATTACTGCACCTGTTTTGTTACCGTACGAGCCAGCGAAGAACACCAAGGTTTTCACCGATGCTTCATCTCATGCGGTCAGTGGCGTATTAATGCAGCCCAATGCAGAAGGAGAGTACTTGCCATGTGCGTACTGAAGTAGAACGTTGACCGACACTGAAAAAAGATTGAGTGTTATTGAGCAAGAATTAACAGCAATTTTATATTCTTTCAAATCATTTAGATTTTATCTTGTTGGGCGCCATTTTGATTTATACACGGACAACAAAGCAATTACGTACATTAGGACATCCCGTAATTTGAGCTCAAAGCTTCTTCGATGGAGCAACCTTTTGGAGGATTTTTCATTCACTCCTATCCATGTTAAAACTACGGAGAACATCGCCGATCCCCTCAGCAGAGAATGTGGAGAAAACGTAGAGGATGGCAACACTGAAGAGGACATTCCCGAACCCAGGACACTTACTTTATTTGATGCAACCACAGATGTCGCGGAACATCAGAGACAGGATTCATTTTTTGGTCCAATTATTAAAGTTTTGGAGGACCCAGACAGGGACGATGGAACATTACCTCTACACATCCAGAGGCAGGTCTATCATCATGTGTTGGAAGATGGATTATTATATAGACAGCAGAAATTAGGAGCTACTACCAAGAAATTATTATGCATTCCAATGACGTTACGTGATTCTGTGATTGAGACACTCCACGCTTCACACATAGGAGGTTCTCATCTTGGATTTACCAAGTGTTACAATGTGGCCTTACCAAGAATTTATTTTCCAAATATGAAGTTATTTATACAGAGGAAAATTAGGGAATGTATAACATGCCAGCAGAATAAACGCCGTCCAGGTCTACCAGCAGGGGAACTGTGCACTTTTCCCGCACAGAAGCCATTTCAGCGGATTTGCTTGGACTTTTCAGGTCCATATCCTCCTTCATCCAATCTTCGTCATCGATACATAATCGCTGCAACAGACTTTGGGACGCGCTATTTAATAGCCAAACCAGTTGCAGATTGTACGGCCAGTACAGCAGCAGAATTTGTGTATGAGGAGATCGTGTTACGCTAAGGAGCCCCACAGGATATTTACACCGATCGCGGATCAGCATTTAAATCTAAGCTTTTCCAGGAACTTGGCAATAAATTGGGAATCACCATCAAGTTTTCACCAGTCGGTTTATAACAATAATTAAAAATAAGAATAATAAAAAAAGGCGTTTAGGGTTCGAATCAACGTTTGGGTTATTTATAAGGCATGGATGTTCTCATGTAAGGAGAAATCAAAATGTACATTGCGCGAACGGCCACTGGTTCGGCCATTGGAGGAGGACGATGATGTTCCTTCTACAATGGTCTTCGTTTACTAGCCAAATTTATCATGATTTTATCATGAATTTAGGAATCGGAAATCAGAACACTGGACACTGAAATAAATTACGACATAATATTTAATACACCCCTGTATACATACTTACAATTCCGCTCTCCTACTGAGGCACCATAAGAAAAACACACTGTCACCGACCCACAATGCACCGGATCTAAACAAGTGAGCAACGCAGACCGCTGATGGTCGGCGTTATACGTACATAAACGCTATGTTTCTAGCACCATGGTCTATCCAGTTACGTTAAAGAAGTTTGAAATCACAAAGCTAGGACTCTATGCATGGTCCAGAGTAGAGAAAACAACTTCTCTCTGACCTATAAAGGTGCTGAAAGTTTTAACTGTGAATGTTCTAAAACTGTATCTCTAAAAAGCGACTGTCGAACTGCCAAATCGAAATGTGTCTATTGAACTGTAACTTTCCACTGCCTATGCTAAGTCCTTACTTCGTCTTTTCTTTCCGTTCTCCCAAGAATTGTCCTTCACTCTATTGGTCGTTGAACCTTTTGCTCCGCCCACACGTGGTCACTTCTGCTTGTAGGGGCGATAATCGTAACACACGGGGGTGATAGGGGCCATCTTCGCGTAGCACACAAACACAATAGCACCTTGTTTGAGAGCTGATCTCGAGGAATGAAAAGCATCTGTTCTAATTAATTTTAATGGCTCTCAGCTCAAATTTTATCGCACACAACTCGGACACTTCAGTAAAGTTATTCCTTCCTTTGCTGTCGAAATTGCATCGAAACGAAGATATACGAAAAGAAATGTTCTGGCAGGGTTGGAGTTCAAGATTCTGTGCTATTTACTCTTGTCAATCCACTGGCACTGAGCCAGACTAGCGGGCAGTGGTCGTGGAATTTATGACGTCTCGCCCACGCTGCCATGTGTAGGGTGATTGTCTAGAATCCGAGCCTGGCCAGCTGCAAACTCTCGCGAGGACAGAGGATCTTTGTTTCCTACAGGGGAAAAGTCTTTAAATTTTAAATGCCTGAAGTTCCAGGTGATTAGCTCCTTCTCGGCCGAAATTATCTCGATAGGCTCCATCTGGGCCGAAATTATCTTGACGTGAACCAGAGTTTAGATGGATTTGTACGGTACAGATATGGGAATTTATTGCCAGACACACTGTTTCCTTCACCTTGAAGTAGGGGTGGTGATATATGGGAGGCTTCATGTGAACGAACGCTGGTTTCTCGAGGCAGCTGGGTTTCTTCTCAGAGAGCCGAAAATTAAGATCTTGGGGGAAAGCGTAGAAAGACCGATGGGGATTTGTAATTGGCACATCGGTTATACATCCCCCTGCTCCCGAATAAAATTTGCTGAACTGTAGGGAAGCAAATTTTTCAGCTAGCTGTTGCGTTGCCTCCTGCAGGACTTCTGATGTATCTTGCCTCACGATGTTAACTTAGGTCAGAATATAACCCTAGCACCCGTAGACTTAAGTGTTCGGGTCATATCTGCCTCTTATGGGCAAGTCTGCCTGTCTCTTTCCTCTTCCCATTGCTGTAGTTCTCTTCTGCTGCTCCTCCTCCTGCCTGGATTGGCTCTGGGCAAGCGAGTTGTGCCCTTGCTGCTTCATTTGGGGTCCATGGCATCTTCTTCCTACTAACTGCTGACTCTGGTGTCGAGTGGCTCAGGAATACGGTCTGTAATAATGGTGGGATGCCCTCATTGCCTAGTCATCTCGGAGTAGTAGCGTGTCCTGGCCTCCTCTTCTGCCATCCGGTCTGCCTAGCTGGAGCTCTCGTATCGGCTGAAGAAATGTGTCCTGAGTCTCCTTGGTGCATCTTCTCCTGCCATCTCTTTGGCTGCAGTATCTTGTTCTGTGAAAGTTTTTAAAGGCATTAGAATATGCTTAGTTGAAAGTCTTAATTTATCTTCATGCACTTTCTTCACACGTCACAACTTCAAGTCTCTTTACCACTTTAAGTTCCTTGTCTTCTTGTACTTGACCACTATGTCTCTTGATTACATTTTTACGAGCATTTTTACACAAAAATTTTGTAGCTTCTACATAGATAGTATAATTATGAAAATCAATACATGATTTAATAAGATATTATATAAACATTTGTTGGCTAGTTTTGAAATTAAAAATTGAAAAATTACCAATACACATATTAAAATAAGAAAATTCCCTTTATTTTATATTCTTCATGCACACTTCTCTTCAATTTATCTCATTGCTTTTAGCTTATTTCATTTTTCATTACTGGGCTCAAGGCTTTACCAACACAAGTCTATTCCACTAACACACTTCATAGGTTAGACAGTATTTGCTGCACGGGCATTCAGCCCCTTACATGTGCATACTTAAAACTATAATAGCCACTATGGGCAAACCTTCTGCTCTATGGCAGGAATTATGTGTGCATCATTGGCACCGTCATTATGCTATGTAAAGCATAGGCCTCCTTGGGCAAATTAAAATTAACACAACCATTATAACAATACCATCCTTGTTATGTGTTGTTGGCAAGTGTATGTGGTAGATGTATTTATTCTGTGTCTTATACCTCACATTAAGTAAAATTATGCAACTTGAGCCACTTAAGATGCAAAAATTTAAATATTCTCCTTATCAACATAAAAACAAACAGTGAATACTTATTATGGAGATCTAGCCTCCATTTTCTCCTGATCAAAGTTAAATGGTGCATGAAACTAGTTATTATAAAAACATAATCCTTATTTTACTATACAGACCCAACTTATTTTCTTCATCATACATCACTGGCCATCCCATGCCTTGGTTGGTCTGGTGTGTCTAGCCTATCAAATATCAACTATAATAAATCAAAATACACATTTAGATAAAAGTAGATAATCAGATAATAATCCATTGATATTAACATTTTCCTGTAAATATTGACAAACAAATGACAAAAAAAAACCAAAGAAAACTACTTCTTCTTCCAAGTAAATAAAAAGATTACATGGCACTATAATTGTGCTAATTATCCTTAGGAAACAAAATTATAAGTTTCACCACTAACTAGACATTAATAAAATGATAAGGTGACTTACTGAGTCACGTGTGTGCATTTATAGAGTTGCACCTGATTACCCAAGTTTACAAGAATTAAGATTACAAAATGATAAAAACATAAAATTTAAACACACAAGAACAATAGAGTATATGGTTGTTTAAATATAATAAAGAAGTTAATATGAGCAAATGTATGAGATTATTACAAACAGAAGACCTAACACCATCTTCTGTTAGTTACGTCATAAAAATCAAAAGATTAAAATACAACTACATTACAAGTGTATGCATGTGTATGAAATTTTTGCTTTTTGGTCGAGTGTAATTGTTGTCTTACTTATTCTTAAGCAATTGTTGCAATGTGTTAGCCCCGCAGGGCTATTTTATGAGGACTACGTAGTTAGGCCCTAACTTCTAGGAGCCAAATGTCGACCTGTCACGTGGCTGATAGAATCCAGGAACCGAACATGTCCAAACCCAACCCGCATGTATATATAAAAGAGTCCCCCCCCTTGAATCCGACAGCAAGATAATATGTTGATAAAAAAAATCCCTTAAAGCCTAGAGAAGGCAAAGTGTAAAATAAAATATGCTCCGCGCATGAAAACTGTCGAATTCCGCAATGATTAAGTCTAATCCATATTTAAAATCATATTTAGCTCACGCTGCCATAGCGTCTTATGAGCTGTTGGGAGGAAAGGCGACACGCGGTGTGCTCCAGTCTTCCTCTTCCTAACTCCTTAACTTCCACACCAAAAAAAATCTTTCCAAGTTACCCGGGGTATACCAAAAGTATTCCAAAATGGTGGCAAAAATAAATTTTGGGTTCTAGTCTCCTTTGAGAATAGAAATTTTGATCTTTGAGGTTCTCTATAGTAAGAAATTAACCCTAGGGAGATATATAAAACGAAGAAGTTGGTCTCCCTTTTCATTATAAGTTTTTATTTATCATCAGGTCATCCGTCGCATTCAGCATGTACAGGTAAGCACGCTTGCTGAGAAAAATATTCAAGTTGATGGTTGCAAAACCATTTATAATGAATTGTTACTTAGTAACTATTATCCTGTATGATTACACAAGTCACAGGTATGCTGGTTTAATCAGTACATCGAAGAAAGGTGATTTCGGAGAATAATTCCTCGGAACGTCAAAAATTTTCAAAAAAATTAGCTGGCAACACTGATTTTCACTAACTTTAAGTGGTAGTTGGTTGCAAAACTTCTTGAACACTTATATTAAATAATTAAACAGGTTTGAAGTAGATATTATGAAATAAAAGTAAAAATTTTACATAAATTCGAAGTTTCTCGGTTTACGAGCCTCCGATACGACACCTTCGTATAAAAACTGGATAATTAAAAATAAAATTATGCAAGTCCTGGTTGATTTTTTGTAATTTCCCTCTAGGGTAGTCTATTTATGACTTCAGTAATTAGTTTTCATAAAGATCCGACTGTAATTAAGCATTTTATGGCTGATTTAAAATTCAAGTTCTCCGCAAAGGTACTAGTTCAGACAAAATTTGGATTTTTACGTCACAGTAGTTCAATTTTATGAAACAATACAAGATTAACTCTTTATATTTAAGTAATTTATAATTTAATTGTTATTATTAAGTTCTAAGTGTAAGAATTTGTTACAAAAATTGTAGCTTTTATGCTGAAAATTCATTTTAAGTGCCTTATTTAACAGCGTAATGCTTTTAGTTTGGAAAATGAAAGATAAGCCAAATATTGTTTTTAAGAACCAATTTTTAGGTCGAAGGAGAAACAAAGAACAAGATTCTATTTACGCCATCCTGAGAATCAAGTGTTAAAGAGTCTCCCAGCCTCCAGTCCTTTAAGAGGACTTCCCTTAGAAAAGTATGTGTGTTATGTAACATGTGTATCATTAACATCCTGTGGAAAAAGATCTGGTCTCTTACCCTTCAACATCCTGAGGTACAATGTCCTTTTACCTTCGGTACAGTGCCACAGCTTCATGTTTTCCACATGCTGATTGGTCACCATCTGGCCGGTACAGCAGTCCAACAGCGTGAACACATCAACTCTCTCCTCCTGGTAGCAGTAATAAGGACCGGAGAAGGTATTGCAGTATTTCCTGGTTATGGCATCCAATAAGCTACTAAGAAAGTGTGTTTTCAAAAAGATTAAGTTACCTACAGAGACATTTTGCCTTTGGGACAATTGTGCATTTATCCTGGTATTTATTTTGTTCCTTTCACCCGTTGTATTAATATTAGCCATGTACAGCTTATGTTCCCAGTTCATCTCTTCACCAGCTGGCAAATCAAAGTGTGTTTTTACTGCATTGTCAATGGGATAATTTAATTGAAGCTCTATGGGTGCAAAACCAGTGGAATGGTTGACACTTCCATTCAACAAGTTAACAACTTTGGTGACATGCTCTGGCCAAGCATTATGCACGCCCTCACAGACCACTCGCATAAGCCGGTTCAAATCTTTGTGTATCCTCTCTACTAGGTTACTGCTCGGTTTGTATACCGGGGTGTAAGCAAACCTTTATGCCTAGAGAGGCTAATGACTGTACATATTTATTTGCCTTGAACTGGACTCCATTGTCACTTACTATTAAATTTGGGATCCCGAAATGTAAAAAATAGACATCAATTAGCTTCCGTAGTATGCTGTCGGTAGTACTGTTACGTAATGTGTATGCGGTTAGAAACCTAGTTTTTGCATTTTGAATAGTTAGTAAGAATCTTTCACCTCTCTTACCCCTTGGTAATGGGCCCTGAATATCTATGAACAAAACAATATCTCTACCTTCCATACTGTGCATTAATAGCGTTTGTCTAGGTGGGTGTGTGTTATCTTTAGTACTTTGACATGTAATGCAGTCTGCTACATAAAATCTGACATCTTTCCTCATATTTCTCCAATCATACAGTTTTAAAATCCTCCTCATCATTTTATCTACTCTATAAATGTATTAGAATATCATGGTAGTCTAAAACACTACTGGTACCAATAAATCTGGTATGCAAAGTTTCTATCGGTTCAAAAATGATAATCATAGTGGCTGCTATGCCATCTTGCAGAAATTTTGTAAAATGCAGCTAATTTCTGATCTAATTTAGCTTTTGTTTTGTAAACAACTCAAAAACTGTATGTTGGTAAGAAGTATGTGGTGTTTCAGCTGTTCCGCAGCTACGAAGTTACTGAAAAAATTAATTTTGGAAGAAATTGTTCATTATTTACACTTATATTGGTGTAAAAAATTGTACATTGCACAGTCATCATAAAAATCTGGTCTCTTACCTACTGGTACATTTGTGTACTTTACCTCTCTTCTTTTTTCTGTTACCCTTCCATACTTGAAATATTTTATGCATGTTGGGTGTTGTCTGACCTACATGGTTACGGAACGAGGAGAAAAAATCGTGCCGAACTTTACCTCTGACATTACGCAGAGCCGTATGGGTGTTGCTCAATGCTACGTTAACTTCGTCTACTAGAATGCTAAAAAGATATGCTCTAGTGTCTTGGCTACAGTTAAGTTTCATGAGTTGTGACATACTTTCATTGCTGGTTAGGTTAACGCTAGCTTCGGACCATTTACTGCTCTTGACCAGTTCCTTGCTGGCAGGCAAATCATACAGGGGTTCCATTAATTCATTCACGTACTTGCTACCTTGAGCTTTCATTAACGTAGATGCATTATTCTTGCCATTACTCTCTACTTTCCCCCTTATTCCCTTTCTCTCATTAATCCTCCAACTTCCAAGGCTACGCAGCCTACTCCTAACCTTCTCATTAAGGTACATCCATCCTATTTCACCGTACTCAATTAGCCTTAATTCATCAGCAATAATCTTCTTAAAGTGAGTCATATCCCCCCTCACTCCTAGCTCAAAAGTTACTCTACTGCTACTGGCAAACTTATGCTTCTTAGCTGTACTAATATCCACAACAATAACATTGTCTTCATTAGGCCTAACTTCTGCCTGCTGTACCTCAATAACAATTAATTCATCATCATCCACTTTGTTTACATTTAGCACTTCATCATAACAATTAGGGGATGCATCTAATTTAGAACTATTTTCATCCCTACACTCATCTATTTGGTTTATCAATTCTTCATTTCCCCTTTGTAATGAGTCTAACTTTTCACTATTAGCTTTGAGCATTTCCATTAGGGTGTCCCTAAGCTCTTTCAAGGTCAATGCCATTTTTCTGTTGCAATTTTCACTTTAATTACTTATGAAATCAACCTAACTTTGCCCACTGGCATTATAAAAACAACACTAGAAAATTCGTAAAGCATGGTCGTCTATTTATCATTCTTCATTATCATGGTAACGATTAGGTTATTTTGCCCTCAAAATTAGCTTTTAGCTCCATAGTTCCCCTTTACTTGTACTTTCACTTTTTACGTATGTGTATTTCAATAATATTGTCAACTCGTTGTTTCCACTTTATGAACTTATGCTACTCGGAAGTTAGTTCACTCGCGAGGCATGCAACTACTATTGTAGTGTCCTGATTTCTTTTAAAATTTAGTGCAAATTTCGAATTTTAGCAGTACATAACAAATGACAACTTGGCTTTGTAAACAAGTCCCTGTTCGGGCGCCATTTATAACAATAATTAAAAATAAGAATAATAAAAAAGAGGCGTTTAGGGTTCGAATCAACGTTTGGGTTATTTATAAGGCATGGATGTTCTCATGTAAGGAGAAATCAAAATGTACATTGCGCGAACGGCCACTGGTTCGGCCATTGGAGGAGGACGATGATGTTCCTTCTACAATGGTCTTCGTTTACTAGCCAAATTTATCATGATTTTATCATGAATTTAGGAATCGGAAATCAGAACACTGGACACTGAAATAAATTACGACATAATATTTAATACACCCCTGTATACATACTTACAATTCCGCTCTCCTACTGAGGCACCATAAGAAAAACACACTGTCACCGACCCACAATGCACCGGATCTAAACAAGTGAGCAACGCAGACCGCTGATGGTCGGCGTTATACGTACATAAACGCTATGTTTCTAGCACCATGGTCTATCCAGTTACGTTAAAGAAGTTTGAAATCACAAAGCTAGGACTCTATGCATGGTCCAGAGTAGAGAAAACAACTTCTCTCTGACCTATAAAGGTGCTGAAAGTTTTAACTGTGAATGTTCTAAAACTGTATCTCTAAAAAGCGACTGTCGAACTGCCAAATCGAAATGTGTCTATTGAACTGTAACTTTCCACTGCCTATGCTAAGTCCTTACTTCGTCTTTTCTTTCCGTTCTCCCAAGAATTGTCCTTCACTCTATTGGTCGTTGAACCTTTTGCTCCGCCCACACGTGGTCACTTCTGCTTGTAGGGGCGATAATCGTAACACACGGGGGTGATAGGGGCCATCTTCGCGTAGCACACAAACACAATAGCACCTTGTTTGAGAGCTGATCTCGAGGAATGAAAAGCATCTGTTCTAATTAATTTTAATGGCTCTCAGCTCAAATTTTATCGCACACAACTCGGACACTTCAGTAAAGTTATTCCTTCCTTTGCTGTCGAAATTGCATCGAAACGAAGATATACGAAAAGAAATGTTCTGGCAGGGTTGGAGTTCAAGATTCTGTGCTATTTACTCTTGTCAATCCACTGGCACTGAGCCAGACTAGCGGGCAGTGGTCGTGGAATTTATGACGTCTCGCCCACGCTGCCATGTGTAGGGTGATTGTCTAGAATCCGAGCCTGGCCAGCTGCAAACTCTCGCGAGGACAGAGGATCTTTGTTTCCTACAGGGGAAAAGTCTTTAAATTTTAAATGCCTGAAGTTCCAGGTGATTAGCTCCTTCTCGGCCGAAATTATCTCGATAGGCTCCATCTGGGCCGAAATTATCTTGACGTGAACCAGAGTTTAGATGGATTTGTACGGTACAGATATGGGAATTTATTGCCAGACACACTGTTTCCTTCACCTTGAAGTAGGGGTGGTGATATATGGGAGGCTTCATGTGAACGAACGCTGGTTTCTCGAGGCAGCTGGGTTTCTTCTCAGAGAGCCGAAAATTAAGATCTTGGGGGAAAGCGTAGAAAGACCGATGGGGATTTGTAATTGGCACATCGGTTATAGGTTTGCATAATTCTATAGGTCTTTCGGAACGTAACCACGGGGTCTTACAGAGTATAATGAAGTGTTATGTCAACTCAAAACACACTGATTGGGTCCAATATTTACAGCCAAGTGTATTTAGTTATAATACTACGAGGAATCAGAATTTGCGGTATAGCCCATTCTTTTTAGTACATGGATTCCAACCCACTTTGCCCTGGGAGCTTGCATTACACACACCAAGCTGTGAAACTGTGGAGAATGATGTACGGTTCCGAGTATTGGAGAAAGCAAGAACCAATGCTACGGATAACTTAGCAAAGCGTGATGTTGAAGTGAAGAAATATTATGATCAGAAGAGGAAACAGATTAAGTTTCAACCAGGCGATAAAGTATTAATTTTTGACAGCACCCAGAAAATTGGAACCGCACGGTGCTTTTCAGGTATTTATAAAGGCCCAGCCAAAGTTATTCGAGAAGAGAATCCGAATACATACCTGGTGGAATTCCAAAACAAGCGCGGAAAGACATTAGTGGACTCTATTGCCGTCCAGAGACTCAAAAAATATTATGCGCCAGATGACGGTGTAGGCGAAGAGAATTTGGCAGGTGAAGATGAAGATCGTCAAGAAGACAACGCGGACTCACGCGCGGATAATGGTCACTAAAATTGAAAATTTATATAAGTAACAGGTTTAACATTTTAATTTCATTCGCATGACATAATAATAATAATAATTTATAATGAAATAGCACTAATAATATTAAAGATTCAAAGCAGACTTATTATTTAATAATGTGCTTTTGGCACAAAAGTTTTTTTGCAGTATGTAATAATACTAGCTCAGCGAATACATCACTAGAATTTTATAGTTACTCTTCAGAAGAAGGTATATAATTATATTAGCAAAGTTTATTTTAAGCGCCAGTTATGAGAATATTTATATTATATGAAAATGTAGACGTCGACGTCAAGATTTTATTGCGCTCCACTAACAAATATTTTCCTTCGGATATTGGATAGCTACCGATAATCCTGGAAATCCATTCTGCCATCGCAGAATGATTATGATTAAACCACAACGGTTTTAGTTTAAAGCTTTGCCACAATAATATGCTAAGCATATTTTAGAATGAGTAGAGAGAATTAAAGATTCTTCAAGTTTTAGTGATGTTAGTATTTTAATGCATTTAAAGATCGCATAAATAATAATTATTATTTTATTTCAGGTAGTCAGGAGTAAATCAGTCTCAATTTTTCCTTACCTTGTACCTCAGTACGGTTCGATTGATTTTAAGTATTTAAACATAAAGTTAACACCTGAAATTAAATAAGATAAGTTTGCAGTAAAATTCAAAATAAGATAAATCAAACAGTGCTAATAAATTTAGAGAATAAATAAATTACGCAGATAAATTGAGCCTAGAGTTAGAAATAATTAAAAGTTGAGTTAAACTATCTACTAATTAAACTAGGCAGGCTTAAAGTACGTGTTAGTTTTGAAGAACTGTTTGTTTTGATTGCCTAAGCAACATGAAAATCATTGCGATTTTAGTTATTTTAAACGGATTACTTCCACACGTAAAAGCTTCTAATTTTATTTATCTGTTGAACAAGTCCTTTGACTATCCTTATAATATAATTACAATTTTATTATTAATAACATTTATTATTAGTATTTTTATAATTTTCATAATCTGTTATTTTCAATGTCAACGCAAGAAATCTATTATTTATGACCATGAGTGTACCAACGAATTACCGTTAAGCAAACTTAATGATTCACCGTCAACTGATCAGATTTACGACGATGTTGCACCGATTGTTGAAGTGGTACCATTGAAAACAATAAATCCACCTCTGCCGCCTCCACTGCCTCAGTCCATTATTATTCAACCCAGGGTACAACAAGAAGTTCAAGATGTATCCAGAAATAGTTTAGTCACTAAAGACGACAGTATAGATTTGCCGAAGAATATTTTATCCGTTAAAGATAGAGTTCAGAAATTTGCCGTAAGCAAGGGTCCTAATTTTGTTCAAAACAGTCGCAAAATGGAAAGTGAATTGCCTATTTCACCCTGTGTTCAGCCAGCTGTAAAAGTTAGAGTCTTTTGCGAATCAGTCACCAGTAAAAGTCGAGAAAGTTTCAAGTGTTACTTTAAAAGCAGAAAGTAAGCCAAATTTTCACGTTCCCGAACCTGTTGTATCGTTTACAGACCATATTTTTTACGACTTCACGTTCGCCTAGAATTTTTATATTACTTACGATTCAAATTTTAAGTATAATTCATTTTTTACGTTTGATTGTACCTTATGCAAGGTTTATTAGTCATTTAGTTTGCTAACAGCTTCCCAACTGTTGTTATTTTACGAGCACGGAAGTGTTCAAGTAAACACGCTGTCGCCAGCCCAACGAAGTTTTTTCTCCATTTATTACGTCATTTCAAAGTCCTTGACTTTATTTCGAACTCCCGCAGCGCTTACTAGACCTTGTTCGTAGTAATTTAAGGTTTTGTAAACTTTAACGCGTCATGCTGGTGTTCAGCGAATCATGGCGTTGGATTTTCTTTCTCCGTTCCTTTGCCCGCTGCCCGAAGCAGCGATTTTTTCCCCTCCAACTCTCCGACGGCACCCGAACGTACCCGAAGTCGCCGATCACGGCAGCGAACTTGCAAGAGCTCTCGTTGTCGCCATAGAGAAATTTTCAGTTGCGTCCAGCGACCACTAATGCAACTTTGCACAATTTAGATTGTCTGGTATCAGCAAATTCCTTTCTCCGCACTGAAGCTCTCTCCCGAGTACTTTGAGCACGTTAGAAGCTCAGAAACACTTACCATAGGCTTTGCATATTTTCTCGCATCAGTGGCGGTCGTTCATTAAAATTTTAGGGGATCAGTTTAGTTACGCATATAGCCATTAGAATTTGATTTTCACGATAGAACTTCATGTAAACAATGTTAGGGATATTTTGTTCTATATAGATAATTTTTTCCGTAAAACGTCGCATTTATGCACTTCAGACTAATCACGACCAATAATTTTACAAAGGAACAACAAGACGATTTTTTTTTGCGTTTTTCTCGCAAAATTTTCCCGTTTTTCATAGAGATATTTATAGTACGTAAATTTTTTGGGAAATCGACGTCCATTTGGTTTAAATCTGGATTAAGTCAAACGAAATTTTGATAAAATCAGGGAAATTTTACAAAAGGGCAAATTCTTAGCACTTTATGCACATAGAGTAATCAAGATTATTAGCAACATGCCAAGGCTAAGCCTCGGTGATTAGCACAGGCATGTGCAGCAAAAGTCGCCACGGCATCGTTAGCCTTTCCAAATTTAAACAGTGTGGTTTACCACAAATGTTATCATTTGAGGAATTATTATTATTATTAATATTTATTATTAGGAAATTTAGCTCACTTACCCAATTTGCATCTTATTCGACAATGCAGCAATAAATTCATTACTTCTTACTGATTAACTTCATGTTAATGTTAGTACAGTAGGTAATAACTATTAATTTGTATTTATATTGTAATATATAGCATAACTATTCTCTATCTATTTTGTTTAAACATACTGAAGGGATTGACACACCATTCTTATATGGGTCAAGTATACCTTTCCGCGGCGGGTCTGTTTACACGACCAAGTGATTTGAGGTATACGGCGGACTCAAGAAGTTTTGAGTGGATACATTTCTTTTGTTTAAAGGAAATTTGAAATTGAGAAAGTTTTTTATTATTTTTATTGTGTTTAAAATTTGAATATCACCTTTTTTTAATTCCCTGATGCTATATTTGTTACCACCTGGAGTTTCAACGAAACTCAGAAGTAGCATTTAGAACATGCTTGCAACACTTATCTTTGTTTATTAATTCTACATTTTGTAATTTTGAAGTGAAATCTATTACTGACAATAAATTATTCCAGTTTATTAGGACACGTAATGGTATTTTAATATCAGGCTCAGGTCAATTTATTGTTATTCAGAATTTGAATAATAATTTGAACACGCACAGATCAGTTCAGCTTACCGAAGGCCAATCTTTATTTTTTAATTATCAGGATTTTTTGCAAATTATTGTGGATCAACAAATTTTACACACAAGAATTTTAGCTTTCGAACAAGTAAAGATGAAAGAAATTGAGTTACTACCTAATATTCCCAAGAATTTATTTGATTTCACTATTCCCCAATGGACTCCGCTTGAACTTGCTTTAAAACAACTTAATCAATCAATTAGTAAGAACATTTTATTTCAGGAATTAGTCCTAAACCCATTGTCCATGTCTATATTAGTTTTTGTTATTTGGAATGTGTTATTAACCGCAACCCTAGGATATTATTTCTTTAAACATTATCAGCTTTCTAAACAGATTCATTTAGAGCAGCGCAGTAATAATTAATAGGTTAAGGCAACACATTAATCATGGACATTAATATTTTAATTACGGTTGGATATTTTATTTAAATTTTCCTTATTTATTTTCAAAGAGTTATGGCAATTATTTTATCTATTCATTTAACTTATTTTATTTTGATGACAATTTAATTTGATTTTAATGAAAAGGCAATGGAAATTAGTTGCTATTGGGTACTGGTATGAACGTGAATTATACATTTCCTATCCTTCATTATTTCCTTTCTTTGTCATAATTTTTCCTTTTAACCTAACCTGTCTATACGGAGCACCATGGACAAGCAATGCCTACACCATCCATGGGCATTTTTCATGACGGACATCCGCAGGCAGTCTACTATTACCAGGCAGAAAGACTTATTACTATTGTATGAGGGAGACATGCAGACATTTTAAGTACTATTTCAAGGAGAGACTCGTCACCACCAATTTGAGGGAGACATGCAGACATTTCTAATTATTAATACACGGAGACTACCTTTTACAGGAAGGATGTAGTCAACCATATATTTCCCAGTATAGCGGACTATACACTATCAACGACACCTAGTGATGGAGCTAGATAAAATTTCCCTCCACACTGTTTGTAGTTCATACAACAACTTTTCCCCATCTCCCAAATTCTACGGGTAATTTACCACATTTTTACATTGCCCCAATGCAGTCAATACAACAAGCAATCCAGAAAGAAGAAGAAGCATAGAAAACACACATTCTACAAACAGCAGTTCCGGTCCCAAACAATAATTACAGAATTGTGCTACAGTGTCTCTATACATACACATGTGAGCTCCTATCATGTGTATTTATTTGGTTATTTAACATGCATTATGGGAAACAATACTTTTCCATAGCCCTTATACACATTTTCAGTTTTGTGCCATGCATGAGAACCAGTTTTATATGCATTCAAGTTTATATTATACTACAAGGAAGCGACAAGCGCCAGTGGTGTTAATTGACCAGTGCATCAATTAGTGCATAATTTTGTTTTAAGAAGAAGCTTTTATAATGGATATCCAATTGCACATGCAAGCTATAACAAGCATAGCTACAGTACTTTCAAACATTGCAGACAGTATGCTTTAGTTTTATGCAAATGTTTTTTCCAAACAGTTAATGGTGTTTCACCAATATGGTACGTAGTTAAAATACAATTGCACGTTGGACATTTTCTGATATTTTCAATCAGAGTACACAGTTGGTAAAATACTGCAAGATTTTTTTTTGTGTGTGCAGTCATACAAAGGTATTCACCAAGCCATATATATGTATACAGTGTACAGATTAACGTAGAAAAGAAAATTGAACGCTATAGTTATGTTTTATCAGCGACAGTTATCAGTGTAACCAATTATACGCATTGAATATTGTATTATGAGACATTGGAATGTGCAACATAGCTGTGCAAGTTTATATTCAACGATGTTAGCAGTGCACTGGCTACGTAGTTAGCTCAACGTACTACACAGGCTTTAACACAAGACAAAACATTGAGATATATATATATTGTGTCAATAATTTACATGCTTATTTTGGACGAATGTGACTATTCACATTTTATAGACTTACGTGTGTACCCTTGTCAAGGTTTGTAGTGTATTTATGACTACTCTTAAAACACAGTGGGAGCTATGTTTTGTTTTGCGAAGACGCTCCAGCTAGCCGTTTGCCTCGCTGATGACACAGAGTAGTTACCGCTTGGCGAGGCATCACAGACTCTTGACTAGGACCAGGCGGATAAGCAATTCTACATAATAATCATTACGTACGCGCACATGTGATACATTAAGAGTTTTATCGCTTAACGACACGAACTTTTGTGATTTCTAGTCTTATAATAGTATATATTATTGTTTTTTACATCGTATGAACATACGAATTTGTTAGTATTAAGGGTATTATTCATTATAAAGTTTAGGGAATGAAAATTTTCTTTCCTTCAGGATGCTGTAAACAAGAGAAAGTTATGTTATGGTGGATTTATTTTGTATATTTGGGTTTTTTAAGAAAATATATGGAATTGGCGAACCTGAGTCATGTCAAGCTTTGCGATTTGACTTTTAAATTTTCAAAGGAGAAAATTTTTCCTTGGCGGGGCGAACGTAACAATCCCTAAGATTGTATGTTTATTTTATTAAGTCTCTCTGAACGCTTCATGTTGACCAGGGCATTCACTTGTTTTTCTCAGGTGTCTCAAGCCTCTTAGGCATGTTTACAATGCGTTGTGTTGTGCCATGCAAACCTCCTGAGCTTTCAGGAACAGGTAACACTTCTGGTTATGGTGTCAGTGGTTTGCATGGTAGCAATTATAATAAACACGATTCGGCGATTCGGCATCGAGGAAGAGCTCGATGGCCAGGGAATATAGAGGTGAGACAAGCTGGGAGGTGACGGACTTTGGAGATTGAGTGGAGAGAGTGAAGGTGGTCAGCAAGTCAGTAGGTGAGGAGTACTACAACGCTCTGGTCAACAAATAGGAGACAAGCTTACAGAGGACTTCGCTATTTTCATTCTGCTAAGAGACTTCAGATAGACAGGTAATTATCCTACACCCAGCCATGATACAGGTTCAACGGTTCACAAAACACAACGAGTGTCCATTGTCTTTTCAGTAATTTAATTCCTTTGTGTAATTTGTACCTTTCGCATGCCAAGCAATAACTCGTCATGCTAATGACGAGTGGTCTCATCAAGAGGATGAATGATGAGTAGTTTACATCACAACATCAATTAACTGGTTCAGATCCCTTCATTCTAAAGAATGACACGGTTGAATCATAACACTATATGCCTCCATCGAACACAGAACCCCTTGCTTACAAAAGGATATGTGAAAAATGCTAACGTTGGGATAACCGTTAAAATAAAATAAATGATATTTGCATGATGTTGGATTAAAGTGTTGCTTTAGCTGACTTTCGCAGTTATAACTATCGAAAATTAAATATTTGTAGTTAGGTTCGCCTAAAATATATCGGTTGTTGGTTGATTTGGTGTTTTATGTTCACTTTATGCACAGTAAGGCTACCTAAAATATATTGGTAAAATGTTTTACATTTTCACACAAATGTCAAGTTAATGTACTTGAAGGTTATATATAGTGTAAGTATGAGACATCACAGAGGGTGGAGGGATGGTTGTTGAAAGACTGCTGAATTCGCTGCATTATTCATACAAGGGGAGAGGGAAACTGCGTTCAAAACGTAAATATTCTCACCTAAAACGCTAGTAGCAACAAAGGAAGAAGGGAGAATTGTTTTCATCTCTTTGTCCTCAATATTTAGCATGCATGTACTAGTACATGAGAAGCAGCAACTTGAACTTTTCTAAAGGATAAATGAAAAATCTGCTGCTACCAGGGGCTCTGTGTACTGGGTTCTACTCGTAACGGTGTTTTCACATGTTGACTCACATGCTAGTCATTCATGACAGTCTGTGCTCTTAGTAGGTCATTCCTAATCAGTGACATGAATAGATATTGATATTTTTTAACATTAAAATTCAAGAAACTATTTTCTAATGAATAATTTCTTCCTTTGTAGTTTATATTAGGTGCAGTTATGTAATAATTACAATAATTGCAAAATTATCATCATTGAAAAAAAGAGAACCAATTGCACAAGTTTTACACATATTTTATCATTCTTTAAACCTCAAAATAATATGTTAATATTGAATCAATGCTTTTTCTTGTTCACATCACATTACCATTACCTCCAAATTAGCCGCGATTGAAGGGTGTGTGAAGCCCTACACATCGTTTTATCTAGTCTGATAGATAGTATGGTCATTGTTAAGAGGTAAAAGAAAGGTAAAGTGCTTAGCACTACGCCATGAAGGCGCATAGGGGGTGTGGGGGTAACGCCCCACTGTTAAGAGACTAAACAAAATGCATGACTACATTTAGAATATAATCGTTATATTTGCACCTTCAAGAGTGTTTACAACACGCTCCGAAACGTTTGTCGGAATCATTGCAATGGGTGTGATTTCGCGTACATAATTGTGGGGGACGTTGTTGGCTGAATATCATCCAATGGAAACAGCCGCTGAGGCTGTAATGGTGATCGAACGCCGGACCAAATCATTATATGTGATATCGTTACCACTACGTCATTGGGGACAATTACGATAGCAGACAACATTTACACCATTTCGCCATCTTTATTTGCAGTTTAAGTTAATTTTACAGCGAACTTGAAGCATATTAGGAGTACTGTATTCCCAACTAATTGCCCCCATGCACACGCCACTGTTGCTTGTGTATATAAGTGTTCACTCACTTACAGGCGAAACCGAAACTCGAGCTCTCAGCGAGACAACTTCCAACTGTTTGGCGCCTGAAATAGACGTTCGTTGGAACATGCATTTCTACAGTCGCGGCCTTTGTCCCACTGCTTTGGTTGCCATGAAGTATTTTGACAGGTTTCCGTCGTTCGCTGCAGGATACATGCAAGGCTTAACAGAAGAATGTTAATGATATGCATATGATATAAAATGGTGATTATGATTCGGAAATTAATACATGATTTATCTTCTGCAGAGTGCAAGAATTTTATCTTCCGATAAAATTAACAACACCGAAATAGTAAAAAAATATTTAACCAGAAATCAACCTCTTGATATATTACCAAAGCAATTGCCAATCTTTGTTTTTTAATACTGCCGATACTGTGCGTAAATGCAGTCTGTAGCTACCCCCTGCCCCCAAAATGATATGTTTATTGTCTCTTTATATAACCATATATATATATATATATATATATATATATGGTTCTAATTAATTACTTATTTGCCACATACGACAGATGAAATCGACATAGGAATTCGAAGCCGAATTTATTGTGCTAAGAAAATGAGTCGACCGACGTTTAACAATCATTACGTACTTCAACTTTTCCAGGCCGTCATAACCGAGATATATAAAACAACGTCTCGATTATAATTCTGTTGGTTAAAGTTGGATAATTTTTCGTAAGTAACGAAAACGCTTTGTTTCTTTTCCGAATAGAAGCTTTCAATAAACAAATTGATAGAATGATCGAGTTCGTGTTTAAGTCCACTTTACTTACAGATTAGTTAATCGGGACTAGACCTACAGTTTAAACTGGAATCCGTACCGTTTTCTGACTAAACTTTTTATCGAACCCCCCGGGACCCCTTGATTACAAAGGCGACGACGTTACCACTACGCCAAAAGGGAGTACTAGTAACCTATATATATATTATGAGTACAAAGAAGAGTAACAGTGTAAAATTTATTTTCTTTGCTCTATTAGACACCAGATATTAACACACTTTCAAACAACATCTTGTACATATGAAGCAAATTAAAAGTGATATGTGAGGGCATTGGAGTGAGCACGGGGGTTGCCAGTGGTGCATGAACACCTCCAAATGCGTCCACAAAAAAATTAAGAATGTAGAATCAACCATTACAATAATAATGAAAACTATGTCTCCCCTGCTGTCTCGAAATTTTAATGTTCAGATCTTTCTAAAGTTAAAGCCAGAAGAGTGAGACGACTTGCAGCCAAAGCTATCCTCTTCTCTAAATTTAAGCTGCTCTTGCCTATCGTCTTCTCTACTCTGCTTCATAAATAATAAAAGTGTCGTGAGGCTAACGCTCTCTTTATTCTCGTCACTTAATTTTTGAACACCCTGTGCACTTTTACTTTTCCTTTTCTGACAGCGTGTAGCATATCTTGGAAGAAAAAAAATCTTCTATGCAACTCAAATTTCGTAAATTCTTCTTCGCTCATTCCCGCGCAAGATTTATGGTACAACTTTTTACAAAAACTACATTCTATTGTCCCCTCATAACAAAGTTATTTGCCGCAGCATTCAAGTATTTTATTCCAGCCTATTTCGGCTGTTTCGTCGTGAGAAGGAGAGATCGACGTTCGAACCTTGTTTGTACCACTGACCTACTTGTCGCTAGCTCGCTAATCCCTTAATCCCTTACAGCTGCAACGGAAAAGTCTGCTCCCCCGACCAAACAGTACAGTTTTTTTTCCCACTTTCTTATGTGAAACACAAATATTTTACACACAAATAATCCTATCAACTTATTATTAACAAGATTTCTTAAGACCCCTTGATTACAAGGCGACGACGCTACCACGGAACCATCGGGGAGACGGTATTGTGTCAGAATATTTTAAATAGCAGGTATTAATTGTATTTTTGACTGTAAACACGAGAATCTAATAAAAATGTTCCTACATTTTCATCACGTTTTAATGAAGTCAAAAATACAATGTTCAAACTTTCTTGTAATACTTTTCTAGATATCCAAGTTACAAGATGTTGTAATTTCTCAATTATAACTTTGTTGCAACATTAATATATTTCTGTCATTGTAGTCATCATTTCTCAGACAGGGTGTAGTAAACGTTCATGCAACTTCCAACTCTTTAAAATTATGCACTTTTTGCGTGAGGCCCGCCATCATAAATTAGGAGGGAGGAAAAGAAACGGATGACACGCTCACTCAACAAGAGGCCTTGCATCAGTGGTGCTTTCAAATCTGGACCGAATAACAATTACAAGAGTCAGAACGAGTTTACGCCATAGATTGAGCTGATGCACTCGTATCCGGACTGAGATTTTCTGTGTCTTCTACAGATGACTGCAGCCATAGCAGCTTCGTCGACGGTCAATATTTTCCAAATAATTGCCCTAAATCAAGAAATGTTCCAAAATATTGGGACATTAAGAGTGATATAATGTGTGGCTCCTTACAACTACATCCATGCAAACCTGTAATGCATTTTACTTTACCCTTGCATGTTTCACATTCATATTATTTATTAGTATTTTTTTGTATTAAGAACTCTACACCTTTCCAACGACATTAAAATTAAAAGTCTTAAAATACCACCATAAAATAGAGATTGTTCATTGTATGCTGGTACGCTTGTGGCACTACGTCGCTATGTATTAGTAGCGACATATTTTTTGCTGCCATTGGTTGAAAATGTTCCGTGTGTACGTCGATCCAAACTGTCTCTTTCAAGGTTAGTTGGTAAAACTACACACAATAATAAAACTAGACCGTATATAATGGAGACAGTTAGCTTCTTGTGCTTTTGTATTTGAGTCAGTATGTTCTGCCAAGACGACACCGTCTACTTTTTATAAGTAATTAATTGAAAGCATTTCTTGTGACTAAGAAATGTCTCCCTATGTTGCTAATATCGGACTCTTGAGATAACAGTGCAGAATAATGGTGTGTTCGCCTCTACCTCACTTTGGTGAAGCCACTTGTTTTATTGCGACATGTTATGAGAGTTTTTTAGTCGACATTCCAAAAAAATGTAACGCAGCATCAGATTAGGGTTGTGCTGTCATGGACACTTCTGGGTAGTAATGATTCCGTTGAAAGTTAATAGTGTTGCTACAACAAAGAAGTGTCCGTGACTGTACGATATGATTATTTACCATAATATACTTCTCCCAAATCTCCCTCGAGAACGTTGGTTCATTTCTCTTTCTTAATCGTGGTTGCGTATTGCAAGGGTGACGTGTTTGTGATATGGAGGTAGCAAGGTGGTAAAAAGCTTTATTTTTTATCCTGAATACGTACGATATTTAAACTTCTTGACTGTATGCTTGCTTTTGGTGCAGGTGGAACTCGTTTGTTTGAGTTGGTGTTTTAAGTCCGCTATATGCACAGTATGGCTAATCGGGACTGGACCTACAGTTTAAAGTGGAATCCAAACCACGAAGTGCCTCCACCAGGTATCGAACCTGGGACCCCTTGATTACAAGGCGACGAAGGAACCACTACGCCATTTTTTTAAAGGAATACCCCTAACCAGAAGTATCCCCCTTTTTTTCATTATAATCTCAACATTTTCATTTCTCGGTTATTCTCAATTTTCAGTTTTTCTCATTTGGACAAACACAAATACCCATGCCTTACCCGGGACTTGAACCCGGAACCCCTGGCGTCGTAGTGCGCTGTGCTAACCACTCCGCCAAGGAGGTCGACAGGGCCATCGGGGAGGCCTTAGGTTGAACTCGTACCCCTCCTACTTGACTGCGAGAAGAACTACCGAAGTAAGAAAAGACCGGGCGTCTGGTTAAAAAGGCGCGAAAACGAAATGCTTGTGCTAGGACGCAAAGAAACACCAGCAAACTTCATGGGTGACGTGGAAGTAGAGGTCAGGTAATCAACAGTTACTGTGAATGGGTGGTTGCAAGGAATGAGATTTATAAAACATTTTCTTGTCCGCTCCATTCGCGAAACAAACATTTCTGTACGCTTCACATCAAGTTTATACGTCAATCATTCATTATTAAAATTATACTCCATTTCAGGGGATTCCAAACTTCGTAGTTTCAATTTTTTTCCGCGGCGCCCAAGTCAGAATGTAGGCATAGGCCTATCTAAAACTTGCAACGCTAAGTTAGTGTTGTTAGGTTGCTTGCCTAAGTTAAAAATTAAGCACATATTTCAAATTCAGAAACATTGTTTATGTAAAAAGAACTAAATAAGCAAATGTTTGAAACAATCATATCTAAAACGATCTGTAGACTAACAAGTAAGTGGCATTTCAGTGAAAATATCACACCCCGGGGCGCCGCGGAGCACACTTTGGGAATCACTGCCCTATTCAATTTTGAATCAGTTTGTGAAGAAAGGTTTAATTAAAATGTCGATTAAGACTCACATCATTATATACTTGGATAGTTTTACTGTACTGGACTTCTGGTAAATTAACACTTAATTCATTTTACAAAGAAATTAAATAAGTTACTTTTCCTTTGCTCCTTTTCTTCAAATGTACAGTCTACATGGAACAGCTATCTGAAGCACCACCCTCCGTCCCCAATGTAATAACTCCAACAGAAGAAGTAAATTTTTTGTGGACTATAGTCTCCAAATTCTGTTCTCACCCAGAGAGATAAAATCGTAACAATTCTATTGCGAGTGACCCTTCACAACGATGAGGAAAGTGAGATCCTAGTTCCAGCGAATAATTTGTTAAGGTCGCTTCAGTAAATGAAAGTGCACGCTGAGTATGCACAGAAAATAGAGTTTCAAATACAACGAGTGGCTTCGTAAATGATCTACGAAGACTATATTTGTATAAGCATTCTCTTCCTTTCCTGAGGAGAATTCAATAAAACAATGGCTTGGTGTAGCTTTCAGAGAGAAGCTGCGCATGACACGCTTCACTTGCAAACCAGCATTCAGAAATAAATGCAACCTTTCGTATCAAAGCGACAGGACAAGCTGCACGTGTCGCTCTGATTAGGCAGTTTTCTCAATAGCGTGCATCCTGTCACCTCGTGCTCTTGTTAACTCATGCGAGGTGAATGTTTGAATTTAAACTAACTGTGCTAGTGTCGCTTCCCGCTTGCAGCTTTTGTGTGAATTCTCCGTGTCGCTTGTCGTCTCACTTGTCGTCTGTCGTTTGCTGCTTTTATGCTTTGTAAGGGAGATTACACACGAACCAACACGTGTCCCTTGGAAGCGAACCAGCAGTAATGAATTGAACCTTTCTAACAGAAGCGACACGACAGGATGCAGGTGCCGCTTGTAGCTTGCGTGTCGCTCTGATTGGCCAGTTTTGTTAATACCGTGCATCATGTCGCTTCGTACTTTTGTTCGCTCATGCGCGGTGAATGTTTTGCCTTATATTAAATGGTCTATTGTAGCTTGTCGCTTTGGTATAAAATCTCCATGTCGCCAGTCGCCTGCCGTTTATGCCGTTTAAGCAGATTCCAGACCGAAGCGTAAAGCGACAAGCGACAAGCCTCGGTCATCAATGCAACGTTTTGAACTGATAAAGCAAGGAAAGCTGCAAATATTGCATGTCGCTTGGTTGTGTCACTCAAACTGGCTACTTTATCAATGTTGTGCACCGTGACGCCTCCACTTGTTGTCGTGCACGGGCGGTGAATGTTTTAGTCTACAAGACAAAAGGGACCCGTGTCTCTTAACGATGTGGAAGCACACTGTCGCTTGTCGCCTCCGTCAGAATTCTTCCCCTGACCCCCTTCAAGGAGACTTCAGATCGAAGCGACAAGTGGCAGACGACAATCGACAGGCAACACTGGCATGAACGTCAGCAGGATTTTTTCCAGGGAGGGGCAAGGAAGGTATTTTTTTCCAGGGGGCAACTAAGCCACATTTTCCCCAATGTTCTCTAAAAAAATATTGCTTAAATTTGAATTTATCATGTTCGTGCATTAACACATATTATTGTGGCTGAAATGAAATTATATGTGTGAAATATATAATTTTTGGTTGATTTTCGTTTTCCAGGGGGGCACGCCTCCCCTTGGCCCCCTTCCGGGCGCCCATGAACACTGGCGACTTCAATCTAAAGCAAGAAATTCACCGCTAATGAGCGAAAAACCTATTGCATCGAGCGGAAAGCGACATGTGCAGCTTTCCCTGTCGCATCGATGCGAAAGGTCGAATTGATTACTGAGGGTTCACTTCCAAGCGATACGTATCTCTTGTCGCTTGTTACCTATTGTGTTTCGCTTGGTAGCGTGCCAATAAAGTTCACACCGTTGCGGCATGATAGGCCGCACAAGTCTGCTTTGATTTCTGAAATCTTCAAACAACACAAAAAGTATGCCAAGTAAAAATTAAGAGTAAGCGATTAGGGTAAATGTGATTATTATCTCAATTCCACAGTGAGGCAAAAACTCCTTCAGTACGCCACTGACTGCGCAGCAGTCTGACTGCGCCCTTCCTCAACTGCGCCCTTCCCGCGAGAGGAACTCCTCTTTCCCCCTCCCCTTCCTAATGCTCTGTGCCGAGACAGAGACGCGCAAGCTACGCGCTCTCAATTGACGCCGTAAAGCGCATTTCACAACTATTGCCCAATTCGGTATGGCACGTAGCTGCTTACACACAGGAAGAAATCATGTGACCTACAAAAATTGTGATTGGTTGGACGGTTTGTGCAATATTGATCGGTACCCACAACGGATGCAATTGTATTAAAAATTACAACACGTAAATTAGACAGGTGATATTGGTACCAGGTTCCAACAAGAATAGTAACCATTTTTTCGTGAGGAAGACTGCATAAATGATAATTTTCAAAAACCACGGTGGTATTTGTAATCACATGCATGGTCTCGACATTTTAAAATGAATTTGATTATGAGAATTTATCAATTTATAGTGGTTCCAACAACATATGTACACTCACTCGGGCCTTATAAGACCACGTTTACACGTATGGGTGTGTGTGTGTGTGTGTGTGTGTGTGTGTTAATACGTTTGGCCTAGTTTTAAGTGTAGCCAAAAAAAAATCAAGAGGGGCATATTTTTAACAAATTTATGGACAACAATCTCACAGAAGTGGCTTTTATAAGTGTAGGCAAATCAATCTGAGGGGGGTCATACTTTCACGGGAAATTCCCGAGGGCATTTTTACAAAAATCTTGGATTAGACAGGGTTCCACACTTGAGCAAAAAGCTCATATGGGCATGTTGAGCTTGTTTTAAGTGTAGCCAAATCTGCCTGAGGGGGGTTCATACTTTCTCGGGTTTATAGTATCATCAATTACACTACTGTCGTGTTTCCGAATAAACTGCCTGAACGTGGCATTGTAAAATTCCTTCCCGTTGTCCGTGTGCAGAAACCGAGGTCGTCTGCCGCTTTCGCGAAAAATTAATTTGAATGCTTCCGTGACGCATGTTCCGGTTTGGCTTTCAAAGGTACTGCCCATGCGAATTTCGAAAATGTGTCTATGACGGTGAGGAGGTACTTGTTGCCCTTGTTCAATTTATGTACGTTTTTTAGATTGCCGCTACTCATCTCAACGAGGTCACTTTCCCAGAGGTAATCGATGCCCTTGGTTACCACCGCTAAACGTTCGTAGTTGCGGCGTGCAGGTTTATGTAATTCTTCGACGATGGCTTGCCTAGGCATTTTTAGAGATTACGTTTGAAGAGAAGCACCAGCGTGATGGGATTCAAAGAGGGTGGCACCTCGCTCGTGTTTTGAATGATCAGCTTATCGCCGCCACTCACGTCGAAAACGGTAAGATCTTCGTCTTCGTGTACTTTATAAATGTTGCGCGTTTCGTTCCAACGCGCCAGAGGAATGTTTCCTGCTTTCTGGACACCACGATTCGATATCAACTTCATGTTGGGAACGCTAGCTTTTCTGCCGTGAGACCAGTACGAAAATTAGTTTATCTGAATCGTGCCATCGAGGCGAAACTTGTAATAGGGATGATAAGGATGTAACATGTACAGTTTGTTACCTTCGACGAACGTTGAGATTCTCTGTTGATTGGGTACGCTGTTGATTTCGATGGCTTGCAAGGTGAACAATTTGGCGATTTTAGTGTCGACGCCGAGCAGATTACTGTGAACGTGTCGAAGTTTATTTTCGATGGGCAACAAATGCTCGAGTATGGTATCCGTTATGGCAGAAAATGACGGTTTGATTTTCACTTCCACGTTCAACTGCTTGTAGTTTTCGTTCAGTTCTTGCAACTAGGCACAGAAAGAGGCCAGCGTCGATTCCTGCGTGCATTCCAGCACTCCAACTTGATCTCTGATGTTGACGACAATGTTCTGAAGGTTCTCAACTTGATTCAAATTCGAACATTTTTCGGTAAGATCGTTCACGATGCTTCGCATCTCGGTAAACTGCGTGTGAAGATCCGCGACGCTCTGCGAAGAGGGCAGCGTCGACACCAGCGATGTAATTTCATCTCGAATCTGTTCGAAGTTTGCCGTTTCCGTTTATAGTCGTTTCAGCATTCGAGATATGTTCCTTTTCAAAGCGTGTAATTCTTTGGAGGTGGGGAGATTGGCCACCGTACTTTCGAGATCGCTCAATGAACTTTTGATGTCACTCGATTCGGATAATGCCGTCAGCGGCGTTTTCAATTTTTCCAAATCTTCCTTCGAAGGGACGATCGTCCGTAACGATTCCAAGTCACCCTGTATGTTGTCGAGTACGTGATGAAAATGAGCAAGGTTCGATTCGACGTTCAAATTTTCCAAATATTCCATCTTCTGCGGAACCGGGCTTAACGTGTCCTGAATGCTCGTCAACGAGCTCGCTTGAACGTGAATATTTTTAATTTCTTCGTTGATCAACTCCAAAGACGCCTGACGCGTAGCGATGGTTTGTTTGAATGTGTTCGAAATCTTGATAAGCCTCCAATTGAATTTTTATGTTCGCAACGCTTTTACGGATGACCTGCATTTCGTCTGACGATGGTAGGTTCGTCATGGTATGTAACTTGGATTTAATTTCTTCCAACGTGCTGGTGAATTCTTCTTGTAATTTGGAAACGACGACATGCAAGCGTTCTAAACCGATATCATTCACGACGGTTTGAAGTTCAGAGAAATTCTTTTCAATTGCGGAAGTTCGTTCTTCGATTTCGAGTTTCACTTTTTCCAAATCTTCATTTGATTGAAATTGCTGTAATTTGGCCAAATCATTTTGAAGCGAATCTACACTCAACTGTATATTTTGAAGGTTGTCGTAAGAAGGTACGACAACATAATTTTTTATTAGCGTCTTCAGTTCGGAATCGATATTCAGAATAGGATCGAGACATTGCATAGCGTTGCGTACAAAGTGATGAAAATCGTATCCCGAGCCGTTGTGAAAGAAGATGGGAATAAAGCGCGGATCCCTAGCTTTTAAGTTGCACGTGTTGCAGCACGGACCGATGTAGCTACCAGTACCACAATGGTCGTGGTGGTACACTTTACTGTTATCGTCGGTGAAGACCAAGTTGCAAACAGGGCAGTTGGTTGCCTCCTCGTGCCTACGCTTATTCTTAGGAGAAAGTCGTCGCATGCGCTTGTAGGACAGCAACACCTTTCCTATCTTTTGGGCCTCCTCTACCATCCTCTGCAAGATGTGCTTGACCGGGTCGGGACCGCGATAGACATACGGGTCGGGGGCAACACGTCGGTCTCGCCATACTACAACGTAGGCGTAACTCGAGGCCTCGTGGAGTTGGTAAGGGGTGGTGGAAGAAACTTCGAGATCGGGATAGCATGTGGAGAGGGGTTCGAGGAAGGCCTCGAAGTACGCTACAATAATTGCAGGATGCTTTGCCATGGCACTGTGCATGCTAAATTTTTCTTTCGCACCATGATTGGGCAAAATAGTTCGTGCAGGTGTGTTGTACTGCAGTAGAGCCTGTGGCGAGCGAGCTTCTCGGCAGCGATGTTTTCTCCTTGTAAGCTTTGGTGTTTCTGTTGTTGGTTGTCAAAACTAGACAAGCATCATCTTCCATGCTACCATCATGCTTGCTTTTTTGACTCGACACCAACCGGGAGAGCGAGCGAATGAAGGTGTAGTTGTGTTGTGTCTCATTCTTTATGAGCAGGTGGTTGATTTATCGTGCCTCGTTGTTGCTCACGTTGCTCACCCGGATGGGGTGGACCTCATTTTTGTTCTCGGTGAGACCGTAAACGTTTATGGCTAATTGTAAGTTGCGAGCACGTGCCTCAAACTTGCCAACATCCGAAAGCGCCACCGGGTAGTCGATTCCCACCATTGCATCCTCCAACTCCGACTCGTAGTGCTCGTAGTGGCCAACACGATACGGATGATTTTTCCAGTCGACGGGGTGCAACGCTGCCAGCACCGACCAGACGAAACACTTGTTGTCCCTGTTCTGAATATTCAGAACAGCCTTCTTTGCTGCAACATCTGGTGGTAGAGGAACGTAACTAGCTCCGGACATTGGTGCAAACTGACTAAAAGTAACACACAATTTATGGGGTTCACCGCACAGCGAACCGCCCGAGCCTGTGGCCTCGTGCTCCTCCTGTTTACCCAGTGTCTCTTCGGCAAACTTGTCGTAAATTTCCCCAATGCTGTCACCATCCGCCAGATGCAGCGTTTTTGCTTTCGTTGCATGAAAGAAAGTGTATCTTTCATCGGTCGGCTTCTTGTATGTGCAACATAGCGTACCGTAGAATTTAGTGGAGGAATGCGTAGCCAGCGCATTACTAAGAATAGAAACTATCTCTGCTCGCTTCTCCTCTAAAAAGCTACGAACATCGCAAGAGCCGTTCGACAATCGGACATAATCTTCTAATATTCCTCCGAAAGCAGACCGGTCTGCTTTCATCGAAGGCTTGACGCGTTTGGTGGGTGGTGCATTGATGGGGGCTGCTTCTACCTTCCTCTTGTTGGAGGTCGAAGGCTGAGCCCCAGATGTACTTTCGCTTAGACAAGTAAGCATATGCTTCTTGGCATATGCAATTGTGATGTGTTTATTGCATCCGGAACATAGTTCGGTGGCAGCCAAATGCTTGCCTGGCACGCAGGTGCGACAATGTCTTGCAAAATGTTTGCTTGATATGGTTCTTTTGCACACAGGGCAACTTTTCATGTAGCGCATTTTTTCTATTTCGGGCTATGTTTATTTATATGTGATCTGTTGGTGGTAAAGTGTTTACAAAACAAAAATGCCTTATGAGAAAAATTTTGTAAGCTAATTCTAATTAATGTTAATTTCAGGGGTTTATTTATGGGTGGTATTGTCTTCCTCAAATATGTGCTTTAGTCAACCCTGTAAAAAATTTTTAAAAAAATAAGAAAAATATGATTGTAAATAGAAAAAGCACAATAAATATTGTATGCATGTGTAATTCTATTTAGCTTATTTTTGCTAGACACGAATCTTCTTCAGATTTTATTGCCCAATAGTATATTTTTCTACCAATCTAGTAGAGGTGTGAAACTATGAAAATGTTCTTGTTTATATATATTCTATTGTTTTGGCTGATATAATAGCAAATATATATACATATAGCTATTTTGAAATTCTAAAACTTTCAGGTATATTTATTTTTATGATGCATGTAAAAAATTACACAATCGTATTTTTTTCCATACACACATTTTTTTTATTATTTTCAGAAAATAAAATTATTTTCGATCTCCATTTTTTTAAAAAAATATTTGTGTTTATAGTATTTGTCGGGCAATAGCAGATAAAACAAGAATGGGTTTTCTACGACCCATAGTTTACGAGTTACAAAAGAACTTAGAAATTACATCTTGAAATTTAATTTAAAATAACTAGAAAACAGTAAGCACTAATCATTATGTTTCCAATAGGTTGCAGAGTACTTTCAATTTTTTATCAAATGTCATTAAAATTTTCGAAATAGGGTAAAAACTAAGCCAGCAAATCAAGTTTCTAAAAAAATATAAAAAATGTCTATATTTTCGAAACTTGAGAGGGTGGAATCGTTTTTATTTGCTAGTCGAATAGGTTTCGTCAAATCCTATCCAACAAACCTAAAATCATCATTCTAGGTCAATTAGGAGCCTAGAACCACGCAACTTTGGATTATGTATATACCGTTGTTTTTTCCTACATATTCACTAGGGCTCGATAGTGCAGTGGTTCTGTTGTTGCCTTGTAATCAAGAGGTCCTAGGTTCGATCCCGATAAAAATACATAGTGGTTCGGATGCTATTTTAAAAACTGTAGGCCTAGTCCCGATTAGCCTTACTGTGCGTAAAATAGACTTAAAAACAACAAATCCAACCCAGAGTACACGCGTCAACACCATAGTTCCGTCCATCCACCATGATCCCCCTCTCCGATTGTTACCTCGCTTTTATGTTGTTCGCTATTAAAGAATAAGTTTTTTTCGAGCGCACGTTATGTATGCTCATATTTTGTTTAGCGTAATTTCGTTGTTTAATCAAAACACTTTGTGTTCACTAACGCCACTCGCAATTATTATTATTAACACACACACACATGCAAGAGAAATAACAAGAAAAACTTACCTACAAAAGCTGCTAGCTATTTAACACACACACAAACGGTTGTATAATCGCGTACAGTTGCAAAAACGTTACTCTTCTGTACAGAAGCTTTCACACTACTGTGTGTGATCTGACCTACATCGACAGTTAGAACGAAAGTCATCTCCCCCCACCCGTCGTCACATCCGATTGCGATGACAATATAAGCAAACTAGGTCGTATCAGTGTTGCTAACTCACTAGGCCGTATCAGTGTTGCCTCTGAGTTTCGGGCAACCCGATTTGTGCGAGCGGTGGGTGCAGCCGAACACCGTCAGTAGTATAATTGATGATATAACCAGGACGAGAAAGTATGAACCTACCTCAGGCAGATTTGGCTACACTTAAAACTAGCTCAACATGCCCATATGAGTTTTTTGCTCAAGTGTGGCACCCTGTCTAATCCAAGATTTTTGTAAAAATGCCTTCGGGAATTTCCCGTGAAGTATGACCCCCCTCAGATTGATTTGCCTACACTTATAAAAGCCACTTCTGTAAGATTGTTGTCCATAAATTTGTTAAAAATATGCCCCTCTTGATATTTTTTTTGGCTACACTTAAAACTAGGCCAAACGTATTAACACACACACACACATATTTACTTCCGGTCCACTTCCGGTCCACTTCCGGTTTGCCTACTTGCGGTCCACTTGTAGCCTATTTCTGGTTTATTTATATTGCATCATGTTTTGCAACAAATTATTACCCAATATTATGCAATAAATTATTAGACATGTGTTGTTTTCTGATTGGTTGGTTATGACATAATGTGATGATGTGTTATATTCTGATTGGCTTATTGTTTCAGATGCTTTCAATGCGGTCTGTGCTTAGGCTATATAAAGAGATTTTGCATTGCATATCAGCCAGTATTGTGAGAGTTGTTGAAGAGTAAGGGTGTGTTGTTGCAGTGCTGCTCATATTTTTTATAAACACAAAAATATTGCAAATTTATATAAATTGAATTGCAAATCTATTTGATTTAATAGACAGAATTTTTGACAACATGTCATAGGTTTATTAAGTATAGAGTTTTGATTTGAACCCCAAGAAATTTTATATAAATACCAAAGCCAAAAATATTAACACACATACACATATACACACACAAAATATACAAAGCACACTGCTGAACCCAACTGATATTTTTTATTAAGTATAGAATTTTGATTTGAATCCCAAGAAATATATATATAAAACCAATAATAAAAATGCCAAATCAAAAATATTGTAATCAATGCAAAAAGAATATATCCAGCCCCAATTGGGCTAAGCATCAAAAGAATTGTAATCCAGACAAATGCAGAACTCACACAAAAATATGCCCTAAATGCCATAGAAAATATAGCATGGAATATTTCACATATAAACATATAGATACTTGTTCTGCACAGTCATCAACATTGCCCCCACAACCATCTACATCTGGTCTGAAAAGGAAGCATGAAACACCTGTTAATGCTGGACCGGCAAAGCAGCCACGCTATGCACCACCTATCCATAGCAGTTTTAATGGCCAACTTAGGGATCACCGGTTTGTATCAGAGCTAAAATGTGACATTAAGAATTTTTTGAACAGTATAAATTCTGATGTGCAGTCAATTCTAAATGCACAAAATGGCTCTTATAAGCTGTCCCTCAAATTGTTTACACAATATAAGAAGCCAAATGGCACAAAATTTACACAGCCCCACATAACAGAAACTGTAGCTGTATATTCAAATGCAAATTCAGACAAAATAATAAGCAGTTTGATAGATCAATTGAATATTAAACACTCTGAATTTGCTGGAAAAGAGTCTGGATGGAGCCTATGCGGATCTCCACACAAGCTTTATGTTAATATTTCTGAATTCAGCCCATTACAAGGATCTACATATCTGCCATTACCTGCCAATATTAAAAACAAGCAAGCCGTGGTTAATATAAAAAATAATGATGAGAAATGCTTTTTGTGGTGTATTTTAGCTGCTTTGTATCCAGTTTCAAGGCATCCTGAGCGAATAAGTTATTATAAACAACATGAAAATGATTTTGATGAGGCAATGGAGGGTTTAGAATATCCAATGTCTGTTCAGAATATTGATAAATTTGAAAAAAGACCAGGAATATCAATGGTAAACAATTATCTATTAATGTATTTATTTGTTCTACTGGCCGTGGCAATTGCTTGATAGCACCTCTCAGAATCAGTACATTTGATGATGATTCTGCTGTTCCGATTGATCTGCTCTTAATTGAAGGGGATGAAACACACCATTATACTCTGATACACAGTCTTGAAGCTTTAGTCAGAAAACAACTAGACAAAACTCATAGAATATTCAAGTTGTGCAGAAGATTTTTGACTGTATTTGATGGTCAAAAATGGTGAATGGGGTTCGGGAAGAGAATGCAGAAATTGCTAAAAACAAGTTAATTGAGCATCTGAAATACTGTGGGAATCATAAACCTGTTCATATGCTTATGCCTAACCCAAGTGAAAATGCCAAATTCAAAAAATTTGAAGCCTTGTTGGAACACCCAGCATATATAGTCTGTGATTTTGAATCAAATCTCAAACCTCTTGCATTCTGTAGCCCAGATCCTGGTGAATCTTCAAGTACATCATACCAGTTACATGAACCATCTAGTTTTTATTATGTTGTTGTACAGGATGGTGTTGTTAGTAAAGAAGATTTATACATGGGAGCAGATGCCATCAAAGAATTTGCAGATAGAATACAAAATGAGAAAAAAATCAAAACCTATGTTGCCTTTAACAGAGAAACAGATTAAAGATTTCAACAATGCAGAAAAATGCCCGATATGTGATTGTGAATTTTCAGATGCAAATATCAAGCTGAAACACCATTCTCATACAGATGGTAAATTCTTAATGGCCCTGTGTAATAGCTGTAATATTAAGATCCAGAGACCAAAATTTGTCCCATATTTTGCCATGGTGCATCCAATTATGATTTTCATCATTTGATCAGGTACGAGGGTATGACAAGCAGAATTTAAATATTTTAGCTGACAATAATGAGAAATATATTGCTATTAGCAAAATAATTAAAGTTTATGGTGTTCCTATTCACTTAAGATTTCTTGATTCATACAGAATTCTGTCTGCTAGCCTGGCTACACTGGCCACTCAATTATCTGATGATCAATTCAAAATCACATGTGCTTTGTTTCCAAATCAGGAGCTGAAATTAATTAAGCGGAAGGGTGTATATCCATATGATTATGTTACAGATTTTTCTAAATTTGATGAGTGTTCTCTGCCACCACAACAAGAGTTTTACAGCAAACTCAGAGGATCTGGAATCACTGATGAAGATTATCACCATGCCCAGTAGATGTGGAACAATTTAAAATGCCAGACATTTGGTGATTATCACAAGGCTTATTTAAAACTTGATGTGACCCTCTTAGCTGATATACTGCAGGCATTCAGAAAATCTTCCATGGAAAATTATAAGCTGGATAAAATGTATTTTTACAGTGCTCCGGGCCTAGCATGGTCTGCAAGGTTTTTAAACACTAAAATGCAATTGGATCTGATCCAGGATCAAGATATGTATCTGTTTATGGAACAATGTATAAGAGGAGGCATGGTGCAAAGTTCTCAGAGATATGCCAGAGCAAATAACAAAGATATTCCTGATTGTGATCCAGCACTGCCATCAAATTATATACTGTAGGTAGATACAAACAGCCTCTATGGTTATGCTATGATGACAAAACTGCCATATGCAGGGCTTGAGTGGGTTGAAGATTTCAATATTGAAGATCTTAAGGATTTTGATGACAGTAACTATGGCCTGTTCTTAGAGGTTGATCTGACAATTACTGATAATTTACACAACACATTTTCTGATCTGCCCCCAATTCCTGAGGTTAAGTGTTCAGCTGGCTCTAAACAGAAGAAATTGATGATGACTCTAGAGCCGAAACAGAATTATGTCTTATATTACAAAAACCTCCAGTTCCTGATGAAACATGGTGTTCAAGTGACCAAAATTGGCAAAGTCTTAAGGTTCAGGCACTCAAGATGGTTGAAGCCATATATTGATACAAACACAGAGCTTCGAATATCTGCAATGAGCCAATTTGATAAGACCTTTTTTAAATTGATGGTCAATTCTGTGTATGTCAAAACAATAGAAAATGTCAGAAAACATATTGATGTTAAAATAATTACTGACCCCTGCCGGAGCAAAAAATTGATTGCAAAACACAACTTCAATTACAGAAGAATTTATGATGAGAATATGGCACTTTTCAACATGAAAAAAACAAAGATTAAGTTTGATAAGCCTATTTATGTAGGGGCTGTGATATTGGAATTGGCCAAATTACACATGTTAAAATTGTTTTATAATGTGTTGAAGCCTTTTTATAAGGATCGTGTAAAACTGATGTACATGGACACAGATAGTTTTGTTCTTGATATTCAAACAGAAGATGTTTATCAAGATATGGCACAGCCTGAATTGTTTAAATATTTTGATACCACTGATCATTCAAAAATTAAACACCACAACAAAAAAGTGCCTGGCAAGTTAAAAGATGAGACACTTGGAGATGTTATTGTGGCATTTGCTGGGTTAAAAGCCAAGATGTACAGTTTTGAAACATGTAGTGGCGCTGTTGCCAAAAAGGCCAAGGGCATTGGCAGAGTGACTGTAGACAAAGAGCTTGAATTAGAAGATTACAAAAATTGCCTCAAATTATGTAGCACAATCAGAACATCAGAAAATAGAATTCAGAGTGTGGATCACTTGTTGACTACAAATATTGTAAGAAATCTGGCTCTGGACCCACATGATGATAAGAGATGCATTTTGTCATGTGGCATACATACTCTACCATGGGGTCATTGCGATTTGAAAAGTGGTAATCAATGCCCAATTACAGAGCATGATTTGAAATAAATAAACATGCCTATGAACTTATTTGGGTTCAAAAAACAGGCTATTATGGACCTGCCAACACCACAACCCTCTTCTGATATAATATCTAAACTAAGTGATTTGTTAATTATTCATCTGAACAGCATACTTACAGATGTTGATGATGAAACAGGTAAAACATTGTACATATTTAACAATAATTTAAATCATTACCAATTACCTGTAGGTGGTCAATTGCAATTTAATACAACCCCTGAGGGTAATGTCAAGATTTCAGTAGGGAGAAATATTTATAGAATTAAACATTAAAAAATGATTTCTAACACTGTATGTACTGTTTCTGCTGGTGACTGCTTATATATTGAGGTCCCTGGATCCTACGACAAACTTATACCTTTTTTTATAGAATTAAGAATCAGATATTCAATAATAAATAACCACTAAAACAAAAATGCCTAATGATATATTTGGCCATACAAGGCATGAAGATCACAGTGATGAGATTCTGATGCTTGATGTCAGAGTCAAGAAATTAAGAAGTGATTTGCAAGCTTTACAAACCACACTGAATGCCAGTCTTCAACTAGAAATTACAAATTTGCAATCACAATGCATGGACCCTCTTCTTAAAATTGACTCAGAACTCAAATTATTGCTTCAAAAATATACTGATTTGGCCACATTGGATAATTTTCAAAGTTTGGAAGAAGCTGTAGCAGCTCTTCAAGCCAAATTTAAGACCCAGGCCACAAACTCTGAGCAATTGAAACAGCAATTGGAAGAGCAGATAAATAATGTCCAGGCACAGCTCCAAACAATTGTCAAAAGCATAAAATCACAAGAAGATTTTGACCTAGTGATTTCCACTCTAAAGGAACAGATTCAATCACTGGAGATACTTAATCTGGACCCCTTGAACAATGCCACAGCCGAGGTTAAAGAAAAAATTGAGGCACTTGAAAATTTTATGAAAAACGTGTCATCTTCTGATGCTTTGAGTGCAATAACTCGGAGTGTTGCCAACATTAAACTGCAACTTGAAACATATGAAGATTTTGGAAAAATTCAAATTACCATAACCCCTCTAGAGGGTACAATAGCAGCAGTGCAAAGTGATTTGACAAATGTACAAGAATCTCTAGAATCCCGCCTGCCTGGTATTGTAGACACACTTGTCAGTGTCCAGCAAACAGATCACAAAGCTTGAAAACCTCAACACTGAATCTGAGTTATCTCATTTTCATCACTTGATCGATGATATCCAAACAAAACTTGAAATTTTACAACAATCAACACCCACTCAGGCAGATATAGCCCTGCTACAAGATGCTATGCAAAATGTGGCTGATGCATCTGAATTAAATAATGTGAAATTGGCACTTGAATGTTTGCAAAATACTGTAGCAAATCTGCCTACATCACAGGAACTTAAAAATATTAAGAGAGCAGTGAATCGCATATTGAAATCAGAAGATATCAAGAATATCCAGACAGAGATCAAACAACTTACTCAGACAGTGGCCACTCTACCAACTAATCAACATATTAATGAACTGCATGCCCTGTTTGAGGATATCAGAAGACAGGTCCATGATCTTACTGCTCAAAATTCAAAATTGGCAGTTATTGAAAATTTGCAACAAATTGTAGCTAATATCAAGCAACAGCTAGGGACCATGGAATCCAATCAAGCAAATGCTTTGTCTGTTTTTGCCACCCAGCTTCAAGAGATTGTGCAACAATACAAGAAACTTGTTGTGGACATAAAGATCAAGCCAGGCCATGATGATGTTGTTAGGACCATCAATGAGCACCTTGAATCTTAACAAGCAGATTGCTTACAGCAGAAAAAGAAATAACCGGCATATTTGAGAATCCAAAACATACAGTAATTCTTGAATTGTACAGCATCCCCAACAAAGAATATGATTCACCATTTACACCAGGTGGCAAAATATATATGCTGTCCCCTGCACAATTTTATTACCAGTTTTTTGTTGGGGGCACACTGAGACCAATAAAAAAAAATATTGGCTTCAACCACAGGCACACCACTACCCCACCTTATCAATAACAAATGCTGACAACAAACCCAAAAATCACCAGTGTAGAGTTAGAGGATTTTACAGATCCCAATACATTAGAAACATCTTATGCTGAAGATGATGGCTCTCTGGAATTTCATATACAAACAGGAGACAAATTATATTTAGAAAATCCTGTAGTATCAGCTGCTGAACACCCCATAGTTGCAATATTCTTGTTTTCATATTATGTCTAGACAAATTATTGTTGATGAATTACACAGACAAGCCAGACATAATTATAAGAGACTGCCAGTAGTTACAAAAGGCATAGATGATTTATGGCAGAGCGACTTGATTGAGATGGCAAGTGGACAGCTGAAAAACTTAGACAAAATCAACAAGGGCTACAAGTATCTACTCACTGTCATAGATACATTTTCAAAATTTGCCTGGGCTGTGCCACTCAAATCCAAGACTGGAAAATGTTTTACAGAAGCCTTCAGGACAATCATCAATCAGAGTGGAAGATCACCGCGCTATTTGCAAACAGATAATGGCAAAGAATTTTATAATTCTGTGTTCCAACAATTTATTAAAAGCCAGTCAATACAACATTATTCGAGTTACAGTGATCTCAAAGCCTGAATTGTAGAGAGATTCAACAAAACCCTAAAAAATCTTATGTATAAACAATTTACACTTCAAGGTAATTATAAATGGATTAATATTCTTCCAGAACTTCTAAATAAATATAACAACTCGGTCCATTCCACAATCAACATGAAACCTTCTGAAGTAACTTCATCTGATGAGCAAAAATTGATCAGGACTGTTTATTATCCTAGATACCAGCCAACAACAAGAAAGGCCAAATACAAGGTGGGTGATCAAGTAAGGATCAGCAAATATAAGCACTTATTCAAAAGAGGCTTTACAAGAAACTGGAGCACTGAATTATTTACAGTGGTTCAAGTTAAACCTGGGACCCGATACACATATAATAAAAGACCACCGAGGAGAAATTCTCAAAGGCCGGTTCTATGAAGAAGAACTCAACAAAACTAAACAGCCTGAAACATATCTCATAGAAAAAATCATCCGCAGAAAAGGCAACAAGTTATTTGTCAAATGGCTAGGACTTCCAGAACACAGCTGGATCGATGCAGACAAAGTGATAATATGAGCACCTGGGATGTTATAAAAAGGCTGCCAGAACCTGAACAGCAGATTAAGAGAAATGGCAAGTTGCTGCCTGAAAATATTAGATGTCTTATTGTTGGGCCATCGGCTTGTGGTAAAACTACACTAATGATTGATAATTTTTTATTGGCACCCAACTGGTTAGACTGGAAAAATAGGCACTTGTATGTCTTCTCTAAGAGCTTGGAACAATTAAAATATCAGCAGCTGATGAAGCTATATGATGGATTGTATATAGCAACTTTTGAACCAGATGTTAAGCCACTACATGAATGTCTTGATAACTCTGTTGTTGTGTTTGATGACATTATACTGGATAATCAAAACAAGGTTAGAAATTTTTTTACACAGGGCCGACACAAAAACATTGATTGTTTCTACCTGGCACAGACTTTTTCTAAAATTCCGAAGCAGCTGATCCGAGACAACAGCAATTTTATATGTGTGTTTCATCAAGATGATACCAACTTCAAACACATACATGATGAATATGTAGGTGGGGACTTGAGCTACAATGATTTTTCCAAGTTTTGCAGTAGGTGCTGGAACCAGGACAGCTATGGGTTTGTCACAATTGATATGACAAGAAAACCTAATAGTGGCAAATACAGATATAAAATCAACAATTTTCTAGACATTGAAACATATATAAATAACCATGAAAAGGCCAATTATTGATGATCTTAAATTAAGAGATTATCTTGTAAAAAGATTTAAGGGATGGAAATCAGAGAACCGAGGAATTTATGAACAACACAAACAAACAGAACAGCCTATTATTGATGCTATTAGTGAATTAGGTAAAAATATCAAAATTGTTACAGAGCAAAATCAAAATTTGATCACAGAGCTTGTACCTGTAGCTGCAAGGAACATATTAGATTATCCAATCACCCCACTTTCCAGTATTCATACACCTAGTCCTGTTGCTCCTCGAAGAATTGAAGCTACTCAGGATCCTATTGAATTGGGTCTTCTTGCTCAAAAATATTTAAGCACACCTAAAGACAACAAATATGAGGTTTTTGGCTTATATGCCGACACAGAGCGTGATGGTAGCATCGTACATAGAATTGGCAATTTCAGAGTAACATTTAAGGGAGATGATCTAATTGTATATTCAGAATCTCATCTTGGAGAAAGAGGTGGTTTTGTTAAATATCCCGGCACACCTGGATTGTGGGAACTGATGAATAGGAAATGGCCTGGCAGCTATACAGATCAAGATTATGAGCATTACAAAGAAATATTAATAAAATCCATCTCACCAGCCAAAATTCAATATTGAAACCCAGATTGCATGATGATATAGTGAATCCCAAAACAATAGCTCTCAGAGCATTTTATGGCATGTACTTGATCCCTAATATTACACACCACAACAACAAAATTGCAGTAGGGGATCAAAAAATTGTCATCACTCCAGGGCAGTATAATCTGTCCACTCTAAATGCTCAATTACCCAGAGGTATAGTATTAACTCAAAATTCTGTCACTCACAGAGTAGAGATTGTATCTGCTACAGAAACAGTGGATCTGGGTACTATAGGAGAGCTGTTAGGCTTTGAGAACAACACAAAACTTGAACCAGCCATCAAACACACTGCTATTAATATACCTAAATTCTTAGCCATAGAGACTCTGAATATTCACTGTAATGTGGCCGAGGGTATGATCACCAAATCAAATGGCATAGGCACTCACAAACAAACTGGCATCACTGCAACATTCAAACTTAACTCTGAATTTATGGAGCCCATCATCTACACTCCATCACCAACATTATATTTTCCTGTGTGCCATAATAGAATAGATTACATTGAGTTGATGGTCACTAATGAAAAAGAAGAATTAGTTTATTTTGCTGGAGCCACAACAACTGCAATCATGGAGATTAATATTTAAATAAAAAAACATACAAGAAAAGAATGGAAAATATTGAGAGTTATGAGCTACAATCATTCCCCCCAAACAGGAGGACATTTGCAAATTTAAATCAACCCAACACAGAGATTGAGGTTGATCTTGATGTAGGGGATGGCTTTATACATCCTCACAGAGCAGATCTATACATCAAATTTGATGTTGTAAAGCTCGATGGAACAGATTATCCGCCAAATTCAAATATAAGATTGGTGGATAATTTTGTGCCGCATCTGTTCTCTGAAATTGAGATCAGAAAACATGGTGTTGTTATAAACAGAGTGGATTATCCCGGCATTACCTCCACAGCTTTGGCCACACTAAAATTATCCAAAACCGAGGCTTCTTACTACAAAATAGGTGGATTTGAGCCTGGTGATAAAATTATATCTAAGAGCCACACAGTGCTGTTCCCTATGAGCCTGTTGCCAGGATTCTTCTCAGATTACAAAGATATTATGTGGAAGGGTATTTTAAGAATCACATTTAGAAGAGCTGCCAATGATAATAATGCTTTGATGAGGTACAGCACATTAAACTCTACAGGGGAAACTCTGCCTAATACCCTACCTGATGAAGGCAAGTGCATTATTCAGACTATGGAGCTAAGAATCCCGGTTGTTGAATATGAAGCCAGTTATGCTCTTAAATACAAAGCAGATATAATAAAAAATCCACAGATTCCTTTACAATTTTATACATATCAATGTGTACAGAAGCCTGCCACTGGTACTTATTATGAGTTTGATGCTACAAATTCATTCTCCAGTATACAATATGACATGCCGGATTTTGTGGTGGTACTGTTTCAGACTGGAAGACACAATAACCAGGAAAAAAAAATTCAGGTAGATTTGATAACTGCAACATCAAGAACATATATCTTAAAAATGGCAGAAATGAGGTATTTCCTAGAGAAAATTATAATTTAGACATGTCCAAGGTGATTTCCTTAAATTATATGAAGCATTTACAGCATACAAAAGGGTCACTACTGGCAATACTGACATGTATTAGACACCAGATGAATTCAAAGCACAGAGACCCATGTTTGTCATCAACACTTCAAAAAGAAAACAAGTTGTGGTTAATGACAGGACAAACATTAAAATTATCTGTGAATTCCACAATACACTCCCTGATGACACTATATGTAGTGTTATTCTCATAGGTGAAAAATCATATGTTTATGATGTAAAAAATGAGTGAGTCACAGAGCAATTCTAGAAGAATTACATTATCTTAATACTAGATATACAAGTTGAGCCTGGTGCCCAATTGAACTTAAACCGGAAGTGGACCGGAAGTAAATATGTGTGTGTGTGGGGGGGGTGGGGTGTGTGTGTGTGTGTGTGTGTGTGTGGCTTAGTTTTAGGTGTGGGCAAAAAAAATATCAAGAGGGGCATATTTTTAACAAGCTTATGGACAACAATCTGACAGAAGTGCCTTTTGTAAGTGTTGACAAATCAATCTGAGGGGGCTCATCATTTCACAGGAACTTCGCGAGGGCATTTTTACAAAAATCTTGGATTAGACGGAGTACCACACTTGAGCAAAAAGCTCATATGGGCATGTTGAGCAAGTTTTAAGTGTAGCCAAATCTGCCTGAGGGGGGTTCATCATTTCTCGTCCTGGTTGTATCATCAATTACACTACTACCGTCGGTGCCCACCATCAACTCGAACTGGACGACATCGAAGTGGTGCGTTATCTTTTCGGGAACCTCTCCTCGTACACGCTGAAGTACGTTTCGTTGTATTTCAACCTGGGAGAGAAAATGATGCCCGAGGGGTGAAACCGTGCAGACGCTCTACGAGAAAAACAAAATAGACGACCTGCTGCAATACAACGTCCAAGATTCCATGCTGGTGCGGGGCGTTTTGTTTTTGAAAAACAGACTCGTGCAAACGATCGTCTCCACGTACTGCCAGAGCGTGTTGCGTCAGATTCTGTCAGATTGTTGTCCATAATCCTGTCAAAAATATGCCCCTCTTGATATTTTTTTTGCCCACGCCTAAAACTAAGCCAAGATATACACACACACACACACAATCACCCACACCCACACATATTTACTTCTGGTTTAAGTTCAATTGTACACCAGCCTCAACTTGCATATCTAGTACTAAGACAATGTAATATGCAAAAATCTTCTAGAATTGCTCTGTGACTCTCTCATTTCTTACATCATAAACATATGATTTTTCACCTATGAAAATAACACTACATATAGTGTCATCAGGGAGTGTATTGTGGAATTCACAGATAATTTTAATGTTTGTCCTGTCATTAACCACAACTTGTTTTCTTTTTGAAGTGTTGATGACAAACATGGGTCTCTGTGCTTTGAATTCATCTGGTGTGTAATACATGTCAGTATTGCCAGTAGTGACCCTTTTGTATGCTGTAAATGCTTCATATAATTTAAGAAAATCATCCTTGGACATGTCTAAATTATAATTTTCTCTAGGAAATATCTCATTTCTGACATTTTTAAGATATTTGTTCTTGATGTTGCAGTTATCAAATTTACTTGAATTTTTTTTCCTGATTATTGTGTCTTCCAGTCTGAAACAGTACCACCACAAAATCCGGCATGTCATATTGTATACTGGAGAATGAATTTGTAGCATCAAACTCATAATAAGTACCAGCGGCAGGCTTCTGTACACATTGATATGTATAAAATTGTAAAGGAATCTGTGGATTTTTTATTATATCTGCTTTGTATTCAAGAGCATAACTGGCTTCATATTCAACAACCGGGATTCTTAGCTCCATAGTCTGAATAAGGCACTTGCCCTCTTCAGGTAGGGTATTAGGCAGAGCTTCCCCTGTAGAGTTTAATGTACTGTGCCTCATCAAAGCATTATTATCATTGGCAGCTCTTCTAAATGTGATTCTTAAACCACCCTTCCACATAATATCTTTGTAATCTGAGAAGAATCCTGGAAACAGGCGTATAGGGAACAGCACTGTGTGGCTCTTAGATATAATTTTATCACCAGCCTCAAATCCACCTATTTTGTAGTAAGAAGCCTCGGTTTTGGATAATTTTAGTGTGGCCAAAGCTGTAGAGGTAATGCCGGGATAATCTACTCTGTTTATAACAACACCATGTTTTCTGATCTCAATTTGAGAGAACAGATGCGGCACAAAATTATCTACCAATCTTATATTTGAATTTGCCGGATAATCTGTACCATCGAGGTTTAAAACATCAAATTTGATGTATAGATCTGCTCTGTGGGGGTGTATAAAGCCATCCCCTACATCAAGATCAACCTAAATTTCTGTGTTGGGTTGATTTAAATTTGCAAATGTCCTCCTGTTTGGGGGGAATGATTGTAGCTCATAACTCTCAATATTTTCCATTTTTTTTCTATGTATTTTTATTTAAATATTAATCTCCATGATTGCAGTTGTTGTGGCTCCAGCAAAATCAACTAATTCTTCTTTTTCGTTAGTGACCATCAACTCAATGTAATCTATTCTATTATGGCACACAGGAAAATATAATGTTGGTGATGGAGTGTAGATGATGGGCTCCATAAATTTAGAGTTAGGTTTGAATGTTGCAGTGATGCCAGTTTGTTTGTGAGTGCCTATGCCATTTGATTTGGTGATCATACCCTCGGCCACATTACAGTGAATATTCAGAGTCTCTATGGCTAAGAATTTAGGTATATTAATAGCAGTGTGTTTGATGGCTGGTTCAAGTTTTGTGTTGTTCTCAAAGCCTAACAGCTCTCCTATAGTACTCAGATCCACTGTTTCTGTAGCAGATACAATCTCTACTCTGTGAGTGACAGAATTTTGAGTAAATACTATACCTCTGGGAAATTGAGCATTTAGAGTGGACAGATTATATTGCCCTGGAGTGATGACAATTTTTTGATCCCCTACTGCAATTGTGTTGTTGTGGTGTGTAATATTAGGGATCAAGTACATGCCATAAAATGCTCTGAGAGCTATTGTTTTGGGATACACTATATCATCATGTAATTTGAGTTTCAATATTGAATTTTGGCTGGTGAGATGGAATACCCCCATGATGTTTCAGATACCACAGGGCCTTTTGAAAATTTTCAATTGATTGTTTATTTATTTGAGACATATATCTAAGAACAGATAAAAAAAAATGTCCACAATTAACATCTTTGAAGTTTTGAACACGGGCATTATTGTAATAAAGATTAGTTGATTTTAGATATTTTATTAAATTTTCAGGTGGAACACCTCCAAATGAATCAAACACAAATGCCTCATTGTTTAAATATTTAAGATAACAAATCCAGTGAGTGCCCTAATTTTTGTACTTATCCAAATTAACAATGCCACACTCTTTGTTGAGTGGTTGTTCTGGTAAAGAATCAGACATGTACACACCTCAAAAATTTTTGATGCCCAGTGGCTTGATTAAAGCTTCAATATCTTGGTTTGTAAGCGGCTCTTGTTTTTTTAAACTTATTCATGGCTCTCTTAACACCTTTGCCTTGTTTCTCCATGGCCAGGTTATGGCGCTTCAATTCATCTAATTCTGCCCTATTCTTCTTGGCATCTATTACTGTTTTTGCTATGGCAGCTGATCCCCCAGCCAAGCTCCCCAGAGCCCCAAGTGCTGCTAAGATGGCCGGGATAGTAAATATGAGTCCACCCACATGTGATTTTTTCCTATATTGCTGTAATTTTTTTAATTGGGGGGGTACTAAGCAACAATTTCATACCATGGCCCTTGGCAATACAATAATTTTTTTCTTGCGCTACTTTTTGGTTAAAAGACTATCAATAGTTTTAAGAGATTTAAGACCTGCATAAGGTATTTGATACATAACACATTTGGCCTTCATTCTAGGATTATTATATATATATATTCACAGCCCCCACCCCAGTTTTTGTTTGGTGTTCATAGCTATGGTGGTCCCCAATGCTGCTATTCTTTCAATCAAAGAAGCATCTTTGCTTACAAATCTACCATATGCAGCCTCTTCTAATTTCTTGTCTGCAACATGTCTCTTGTCAAGATCAGAATGTGTGTTGTATGCTATGTCATGGTCTCTACAAGCAGCATCTAGGGGATTAACTCCAGGATCCCCTCTGTTTAATCTATGGTCGAATTTCGTACCGGGACCACAATACTGATAGCCTGGAAAGTGTAGTTCAAATGGCAGCTTGTTTATAATGTCATTAACCAACCCCCGACCCTCAGAAATATTCCAAAATTTAGGTGGTAGAGTATTAATAATTTTTATAAGATATCCAATCCCCTTAGTGTCATTCACTATAAAATTAGGCAATTTTGTGCTTATCATGTCAATAATTCCAACCTTTTCATTGTAAAAATTGTGGTTGCCAGCATTTTCCTCCCCAGCTATCACCAATAACCTATCTACAAGTTTCCTGACATCATCAACCCACACAAATTCTTTAGGCAGGGTGTTGTATTGTTTGATTCCACTGCTAGTCTTGATTTGTGACCATGTGGGCTTGATTAAATTGTTGTATTTTGCTCCACTGCCAGACTTGACTCTTTTTTGTGTGGGATCATTGTTCTGGTATAGAGCATCTGATTTTATTAATATTTCTTTGTAATGCTCATAGTCTTGATCTGTATAGCTGCCAGGCCTTTTGCTAGTCATCAGTTCCCACAATCCAGGTGTGCCGGGATATTTAACAAAAGCACCTCTTTCTCCAAGATGAGATTCTGAATATACAATGAGATCATCTCCCATAAATGTTACTCTGAAATTGCCAATTCGATGTACGATGCTACCATGACGCTCTGTGTCAGCATATAAGCCAAAGACCTCATCTTTGTTGTCTTTAGGTGTGCTTAAATATTTTTGAGCAAGAAGACCCAATTCAATAGGATCCTGAGTAGCTTCAATTCTTCGAGGAGCAACAGGACTAGGTGTATGAATACTGGAAAGTGGGGTGATTGGATAATCTAATATGTTCCTTGCAGCTACAGGTACAAGCTCTGTGATCAAATTTTGATTTTGCTCTGTAACAGTTTTGATATTTTTACCTAATTCACTAATAGCATCAATAATGGGCTGTTCTGTTTGTTTGTGTTGTTCATAAATTCCTCGGTTCTCTGATTTCCATCCCTTAAATCTTTTTACAAGATAATCTTTTAATTTAAGATCATCAATAATTGGCCTTTTCATGGTTATTTATATATGTTTCAATGTCTAGAAAATTGTTGATTTAATTTCTGTATTTGCCACTATTGGGTTTTCTTGTCATATCAATTGTGACAAAACCATAACTGTCCTGGTTCCAGCACCTACTGCAAAACTTGGAAAAATCATTGTAGATCAAGTCCCCACCTACATATTCATCATGTATGTGTTTGAGGTTGGTATGATCTTGATGAAACACACATATAAAATTGCTGTTGTCTCGGATCAGCTGCTTCGGTATTTTAGGAAAAGTCTGTGCCAGGTAGAAGCAATGTTTTTGTGTCGGCCCTGTGTAAAGAAATTTCTAACCTTGTTTTGATTATCCAGTATAATGTCATCAAGCACAACAACAGAATTATCGAGACATTCATGAAGTGGCTTAACATCTGATTCAAATGTGGCAATATCCAATCAATCATATAGCTTCATCAGCTGCAGATATTTTAATTGTTCCAAGCTCTTAGAGAAAACATACAAGTGCCTGTTTTTCCAGTCTAACCAGTTGGGTGCCAATAAAAAAATATCAATCATTAGTGTAGTTTTACCACAAGCTGATGGCCCAACAATAAGACATCTAATATTATCAGGCTGCAACTTGCCATTTCTCTTAATCTGCTGTTCAGGATCTGGCAGCCTCTTTATAACATCCCAGGTGCTCATATTATCACTTTGTCTGCATCGATCCAGCTGTGTTCTGGAAGTCCTAGACATTTGACAAATAACTTGTTGCCTTTTCTGCGGATGATTTTTTCTATGAGATATGTGTCACGCTGCTTAGTTTTGCTGAGTTCTTCTTCATAGAACCGGCCTTTGAGAATTTCTCCTCGGTGGTCTTTTATTATATATGTGTTAAGGGTCCCAGGTTTAATTTGAACCACTGTAAATAATTCAGTGCTCCAGTTTCTTGTAAAGCCTCTTTTGAATAAGTGCTAATATTTGCTTATTCTTACTTGATCAGCCACCTTGTATTTGGCCTTTCTTGTTGTTGGCTGCTATCTAGGATAATAAACAGTCCTGATCAATTTTTGCTCATCAGATGAAGTTACTTCAGAGGGTTTCAAGTTGATTGTGGAATGAACCGAGTTGTTATATTTATGTAGAAGTTCTGGAAGAATATTAAGCCATTTATAATTACCTTGAAGTGTAAATTGTTTATACATAAGATTTTTTAGGGTTTTGTTGAATCTCTCTACAATTGAGGCTTTGAGATCACTGTAACTCGAATAATGTTGTATTGACTGGCTTTTAATAAATTGTTGGAACACAGAATTATAAAATTCTTTGCCATTATCTGTTTGCAAATAGCGCGGTGATCTTCCACTCTGATTGATGATTGTCCTGAAGGCTTCTGTAACACATTTTCCAGTTTTGGATTTGAGTGGCACAGCCCAGGCAAATTTTGAAAATGTGTCTATTACAGGTAGTAGATACTTGTAGCCCTTGTTGATTTTGTCTAAGTTTTTCAGCTGTCCACTTGCCATCTCAATCAAGTCGCTCTGCCATAAATCATCTATGCCTTTTGTGACTACTGGCAGTCTCTTATAATTATGTCTGGCTTGTCTGTGTAATTCATCAACAATAATTTGTCTAGACATAATATGTAAACAAGAATATTGTAACTATGGGGTGTTCAGCAGCTGATACTACAGGATTTTCTAAATATAATTTGTCTCCTATTTGTATATGAAATTCCAGAGAGCCATCATCTTCAGCATAAGATGTTTCTAATGTATTGGGGTCTGTAAAATCTTCTAACTCTACACTGGTGATTTTTTCTTTGTTATCAGCATTTGTTATTGATAAGGTAGGGTAGTGGTGTGCCTGTGGTTGAAGCCTATATTTGATCTTGATTGGTCTCAGTGTGCTCCCAACAAAAAACTGGTAATAAAATTGTGCAGGGGACAGCATATATATTTTGCCACCTGGTGTAAATGGTGAATCATATTCTTTGTTGGGGATACTGTACAATTCAAGAATTACTGTATGTTTAGGATTCTCGATTATGCCAGTTATTTCTTTTTCTGCTGTAAGCAATCTACTTGTTACAGATTCAAGGTGCTCATTGATAGTCCTAACAACATCATCATGGCCTGGCTTGATCTTTATGTCCACAACAAGTTTCTTGTATTGTTGCACAATTTCTTGTAGCTGGGTGGCAAAAACAGACAGAGAATTTGCTTGATTGGATTCCATGGTCCCTAGCTGTTGCTTGATATTAGCTACAATTTGCTGTAAATTTTCAACAACTGCCAATTTTGAATTTTGAGCAGTAAGATCATGGACTTGTCTTCTGATATCCTCAAACAGGGCATGCAGTTCATTAATATGTTGATTAGTTGGTAGAGTGGCCACTGTCTGAGTAAGTTGTTTGATCTCTGGCTGGATATTCTTGATATCTTCTGATTTCAATATGAGATTCACTGCTCTCTTTATATTTTTAAGTTCCTGTGATGTAGGCAGATTTGATACAGTATTCTGCAAAGATTCAAGTGCCAATTTCACATCATTTAATTCAGAAGCATCAGCCACACCACACATAGCATCTTGAAGCAGGGATATATCTGCCTGAGTAGTTGTTGATTGTTGTAAAATTTCAAGTTTTGTTTGGATATCATCGATCAAGTGATGAAAATGAGATAGCTCAGATTCAGTGTTGAGGTTTTCAAGTTTTGTGATCTGTTGCTGGACACTGACAAGAGTGTCTACAATACCGGGCAGGCGGGATTCTAGAGATTCTTGTACAATTGTCAAATCGCTTTGCACTGCTGCTATTGTAACCTCAAGATGGGTTATGGTACTTTGAATTTTTCCAAAATCTTCATATGTTTCAAGTTGCAGCTTAATGTTGGCAACACTCCGAGTTATTGCACTCAAAGCATCAGAAGATGGCAAGTTGTTCATAAAATTTTCAAGTGTCTCAATTTTTTTCTTTAACCTCGTCTATGGCATTGTTCAAGGGGTCCAGATTAGGTATCTGGAGTGATTGAATCTGTTCTTTTAGAGTGGAAATCACTAGATCAAAATCTTCTTGTGATTTTATGCTTTTGACAGTTGTTTGGAGCTGTGTCTGGACATTATTTATCTGCTCTTCCAATTGTTGTTTCAATTGCTCAGAGTTGGTGGCCTGGGTCTTAAATTTGGCTTGAAGAGCTGCTACAGCTTCTTCTAAACTTAGAAAATTATCTAATGTGGCCAAATCAGTATATTTCTGAAGCAATAATTTGAGTTCAGAATCAATTTTAAGAAGAGGGTCCATGCATTGTGGTTGCAAATTTGTAATTTCTAGTTGAAGACTGGCATTGAGTGTGGTTCGTAAAGCTTGTAAATCACTTCTTAATTTCTTGACTCTGACATCAAGCATCAGAATCTCATCACTGTGATCTTCATGCCTTGTTTTGTTTTGTTTTGTTTTGTTTTAGTGGTTATTTATTATTGAATATCTAATTCTTAATTCTATAAAATAAGGTATAAGCTTGTCATAGTGTCCCGGGGCCTCAATATATAAACAGTCACCAGCAGAAACAGTATATACAGTGCCAGAAATCATGTTTGATTGCTTAATTCTATAAATATTTCTCCCTATTGAAATCTTGACATTACCCTCGGGAGTTGTAATAAATTGTAATTGACCACCTACAGGTAATTGGTAATGATTTAAATTATTGTTAAATATGTACAATGTTTTACCTGTTTCATCATCAACATCTGTAAGTATGCTGTTCAGATGAATAATTAACAAAGCACTTAGTTTAGATATCATAGATTGTATATCAGGAGAGGGTGCTGGTGTTGGCAGGTCCATAATAGCCTGTTTTTTGAACCCAAATAAGTTCATAGGCATGTTTATTTATTTCAAATCATGCTCTGTAATTGGGCATTGTTTGCCACTTTTCAAATCACAATGCCCCCATGGTAGAGTATGTATGCCACATGATAAAATGCATCTCTTATCATCATGTGGGTTCTGAGCCACTTTTTCTTACAACATTTGTAGTCAACAAGTGATCTTTACTCTGAATTCTGCATTCTGATGTTCTGATTGTGCTACATGATTTGAGGCAATTTTTGTAATCTTCAAATTGGAGCTCTTTGTCAACAATTACTCTGCCAATGCCCTTGGCTTTCTTTGCAACAACACCACTACATGTTTCAAAGCTGTACATCTTGGCCCTTAACCCAGCAAATGCCTCAATAACATCACCAAGTGTCTCATCTTTTAACTTGCCAGGCAACTTTTTATTGTGGGGTTGAATCTTTGTATGTTCACTGATATCAAAATATTTAAGCAATGCAGGCTGTGATATATCTTGATAAACATCTGTCTGTATATCAAGAATAAAACTATCTGTGTCCATGTACATCAGTTTTACACGATCATTATAAAAATGTTTCAACACATCATAATACAATTTTAACATGTGTAATTTGGCCAATTCCAATATCACAGCCCCTACATAAATCAAACTTAATCTCTGTTTTTTCATGTTGAAGAGTTCATGTTTATGAAGTTTTCATCATAAATTCTTCTATAATTGAAATTAGGCTTTGCAATCAATTTTTTGCTCCGGCTGGGGTCAGTAATTATTTTAACATCGCTATGATTTCTGACATTTTCTATGGTTTTGCCATACACTGAATTTACCATCAATTTAAACAAAGATTTATCAAATTGGCTCATTGCAGATGTTCGAAGCTCTGTGTTTGTATCAATATATGGCTTCAACCATTTTGAGTGCCTGAACCTCAAAACTTTGCCAACTTTGCTCACTTGAACACCATGATGCATCAGGAACTGGAGGTTTTTGTAATATATGACTTAATCCTGTTTTGGCTCTAGAGTCGTCATCAATTTCTTCTGTTTAGAGCCAGGTGAACACTTAACCTCAGGAATTGGGGGCAGATTAGAAAATGTGTTGTGTAAATCATCAGGAATTGTCAGATCAACCTCTAAGAACAGGCCATAGTTACTGTCATCAAAATCCTTAAGATCTTCAATATTGAAATCTTCAACCCACTCAAGCCCTGCATATGGCAGTTTATCCATCATAGCATAACCATAGAGGCTATTGGCATCTACCTACAGTATATAATTTGATGGCAGTGCTGGATCATAATTGAGAATATATTTGTTATTAGCTCTGGCATATCTCTGAGAACATTGCACCATGCCTCCTCTTATACATTGTTCCATAAACAGATACATGTCCTGATCCTGGATCAGATCCAACTGCATTTTAGTGTTTAAAAACATTGCAGACCATGCTAGGCCTGGTGCACTGTAAAAATACATTGGATCCAGCTTATAATTTTCCATGGAAGATTTTCTAAATGCCTGCAGTATATCGGCTAAGAGAGTGACATCAAGTTTTAAATATGCCTTGTGATAATCACCAAATGTCTGGCATTTTAAATTGTTCCACATCAACTGAGCATGGTGATAATCTTCATCAGTGATTCCAGATCCTCTGATTTTGCTGTGAAACTCTTGTTGTGGTGGCAGAGAACACTCATCAAATTTAGAAAAATCTGTAACATAAACATATGGATATACACCCTTCCGCCTAATTAATTTCAGGTCCTGATTTGGAAACAAAGCACATGTGATTTTGAATTGATCATCAGATAATTGTGTGGCCAGTGTAGCCAGGCTAGCAGACAGAATTCTGTAGGAATCAAGAAATCTTAAGTGAATAGAAACAACATTAACTTCAATTTTCTTGCTAATAGCAATATATTTCTCATCATTTTCTGCTAAAATATTTAAATTCTGCTTGTCAAACACCTCGTACCTGATCAAATGATGAAAATCATAATTGGATGCACCATGGCAAAAAACAGGGACAAATTTTGGTCTCTGGATCTTAATATTACAACTATTGCACAGGGCCATTAAGAATTTACCATCTGTATGAGAATGGTGTTTCACCTTGATATTTGTATCTGAAAATTCAGAATCACATACCGGGCATTTTTCTGCATTGTTGAAATCTTCAATCTGATCCTTTGTTAAAGGCAACATGGGTTTTGATTTTAATAAGACATTAGATGCTATGTCATGGCACTCATTTTCTATTCTATGTGCAAATTCTTTGATGGCATCTGCTCCCATGTATAAATATTCTTTACTAACAACACCATCCTGTACAACAACATAATAAAAACTAGAAGGTTCATGTAACTGGTATGGTGTAATTGAAGGTTCATGCAAGGGGTTTGAGATTTGATTCAAAATCACAGACTATATATGCTGGGTGTTCCAACAAGGCTTCAAATTTTTTGAATTTGGCATTTTCACTTGGATTAGGCATAAGCATATGAACAGGTTTATGGTTGCCACAGTATTTCAGATGCTCAATTAGCTTGTTTTTAGCAATTTCTGTATTCACTTTACAAACCCCATTTATTATTTTTTTACCATCAAATACAGTCAAACATCTTCTGCACAACTTGAATATTGTCTTAGATTTGTCTAATAGTTTTCTGACTAAAGCTTCAAGATTATGTATCAGAGTGTAATGATATGTGTCATCCCCTTCAATTAAGAGCAGATCAATCGGAACAGCAGAATCATCATCAAGTGAACTGATTCTGAGAGGTGCTATCAAGCAATTGCCACGGCCAGTAGAACAAATAAATACATTAATAGACAATTGTTTACCATTGATATCCCTGGCCTTTTTTTCAAATTTATCAATATTCTGGACAGACATTGGATACTCTAAACCCTCCATAGCATCATCAAAATCATGTTCATGCTGTTTGTAATAACTTATTCTCTCAGGATGCCTTAAAACTGGAAACAAAGCAGCTAAAATACACCACAAAAAGCATTTCTCCTCATTATTTTCTATGTTAACCACGGCTATTTTGTTTTTAATATTGGCAGGTAATGGCAGATATGTAGATCCTTGTAATGGGCTGAATTCAGAAATATTAACATAGAGCTTGTGTGGAGTTCCGCATAGGCTCCATCCTGATTCTTTTGCTGCATATTCAGAGTGTTTAATGTTCAATTGATCTATCAAACTGCTTATTATTTTGTCTAAATTTGCATTTGAATATACAGCTACAGTTTCTGTTATGTGGGGCTGTGTAAATTTGGTGCCATTTGATTTCTTATATTGTGTAAACAATTTGAGGGACAGCTTATAAGAGCCATTTTGTGCATTTAGAATTGCCTGCATATCAGGATTTATACTGTTCAAAAAATTTTTAATGTCACATTTTTGCTCTGATGCAAACCGGTAATACCTAAGTTGGCCATTAAAACTGCTATGGATGGGTTCATAGCGTGGCTGCTTTGCTTCTCTAGCATTAACAGGTGCTTCATGCTTCCTTTTCAGACCAGATGTAGATGGTTGTGGGGGCAATGTTGATGACTGTGCAGAACAAGTACCATATGTTAATATGTGAAATATTCCATGCTATATTTTCTATGGCATTTTGGGCATATTTTTGTGGGAGTTCTGCATTTGTCTGGATTACAGTTCGTTTGATGCTTAGCCCAATTTGGGCTGGTTATATTCTTATTGCATTGATTACAATATTTTTGATTTGGCATTTTTGTTGTTGGTTTAATATATAAAATTTCTTGGGGTTCAAAACAAAATTCTATGGTTAATAAAAAATATCAGTTGGGTTCAGCAGTGTGCTTTGTATATTTAGTGTATGTGTGTGTGTGTGTGTGTGTGTATGTGTGTTAATATTTTTGGCTTTGGTATTTATATAAAATTTCTTGGGGTTCAAATCAAAACTCTATACTTAATAAACCTATGACAGGTTGTATAAAGCTGATAGCCTACATGCACAAAAATAGAATAAGTACAGAAGCACTGCCCTAGCAGAAATGCATGTCTACACAGGCATGTCCTAGAAAAACAATGACCTAATACCATGTGTCATGTATAACAAACTGGGGCAGATTTAAACCTGACTCTAAATATGAGTGGATTACAACAAACAAGCAAAATGTGTCAAATATCAGACCTGTATGAGGAGCAATGCAACAACACATCTGTACTCCTCAGCCACTCTCACAATACTAACTGATGTGTAATGCAAAAGCTCTTGCATCATAATTTTTTGCACAACATAATGCAAAACTCTTGCATCATAATTTGTTGCATAATATTGGGTAATAATTTTTGTACAACATGATGCAATAGAAATAAACCAGAAGTAAACATGTGTGTGTGTGTGTGTGTGTGTGTGTGTGTGTGTGTGTGTGTGTTTGTGTGTGTGTGTGGGTGGTGGGTGGGAGTGCCACAAATCATGTTGGAGTGCTTAATTCTATAAATATTTCTCCCTATTGAAATCTTGACATTACCCTCGGGAGTTGTAATAAATTGTAATTGACCACCTACAGGTAATTGGTAATGATTTAAATTATTGTTAAATATGTACAATGTTTTACCTGTTTCATCATCAACATCTGTAAGTATGCTGTTCAGATGAATAATTAACAAAGCACTTAGTTTAGATATCATAGATTGTATATCAGGAGAGGGTGCTGGTGTTGGCAGGTACATAATAGCCTGTTTTTTGAACTTAAATAAGTTCATAGGCATGTTTATTTATTTCAAATCATGCTCTGTAATTGGGCATTGTTTGCCACTTTTCAAATCACAATGTCCCCATGGTAGAGTATGTATGCCACATGATAAAATGCATCTCTTATCATCATGTGGGTCCAGAGCCACTTTTCTTACAACATTTGTAGTCAACAAGTGATCCACACTCTGAATTCTATTTTCTGATGTTCTGATTAAACTCTGGGTTTTGAGACAATTTTTATAATCTTTAAATTCAAGCTCTTTGTCAACAGTTACTCTGCCGATGCCCTTGGCTTTTTTTGCAACAACACCCCTACATGTTTCAAAACTGTTCATCTTGGCCCTTAACCCAGCAAATGCCACAATAACATCACCAAGTGTCTCATCTTTTAACTTGCCAGGCACCTTTTTGTTGTGGGGTTGAATCTTTGTATGTTCACTGGTATCAAAATATTCAAGCAATGCAGGCTGTGACATATCTTGATAGACATCTTCTGTCTGAAAAGCAAGAATAAAGCTATCTGTGTCCAAGTACATCAGTTTTAAACAATCATCATAAAAAGGCTTCAATACATCATAATAGAGCTCCAGCATGTGTAATTTGGCCAATTCTAATATCACAGCCCCTACATAAATAGGCTTATCAAACTTAATCTTTGTTTTTTTCATGTTGAAAAGTGCCATATTCTCATCATAAATTCTTCTATAATTGAAATTAGGCTTTGCTATCAATTTTTTGCTCAGGCTGGGGTCAGTAATTAATTTAACATCAGTATGTTTTCTGACATTTTCTATGGTTTTGCCATACACTGAATTGACCATCAATTGAAACAAGGTCTTATCAAATTTGCTTATTGCAGATGTTCGAAGCTCTGTGTTTGTATCAATATATGGCTTCAACCATCTTGAGTGGGTGAACCTCAAAACTTTGCCAACTTTGGTCACTTGAACACCTTGATGCATCAGGAATTGGAGGTTTTTGTAATATATGACATAACCCTGTTTTGGCTCAAGAGTCATCATTAGCTTCTTCTGTTTAGAGTCAGGTGAACACTTAACCTCAGGAATTGGGGGCAGATCAGAAAATGTGTTGTGTAAATCATCAGGAATTGTCAGATCAACCTTTAAGAACAGGCCATAGTTACTGTCATCAAAATCCTTAAGATCTTCAATATTGAAATCTTCAACCCACTCAAGCCCTGCATATGGCAGTTTATCCGTCATAGCATAACCATAGAGGCTATTGGCATCTACATACAGTATATAATTTGATGGCAGTGCTGGATCATAATCAGGAATATAATTGTTATTTGCTCTGGCATATCTCTGAGAACATTGCACCATGCCTCCTCTTATACATTGCTCCATAAACAGATACATATCTTGATCTTGGATCAAATCCAATTGCATTTTAGTGTTCAAAAACATTGCAGAACATGCTAGGCCTGGAGCACTGGCCTTTTTTTCAAATTTATCAATATTCTGAACAGACATTGGATATTCTAAGCCCTCCATAGCATCATCAAAATCATTTTCATGTTGTTTATAATAAGTTATTCTCTGAGGATGCCTTAAAACTGGATACAAAGCAGCTAAAATACACCACAGAAAACATTTAACATCATTATTTTTTATGTTAACAACGGCTTTTTTGTTTTTAATATTGGCAGGTAATAGCAGATATGTAGAACCTTGTAGTGGGCTGAATTCAGAAATATTAATACATAACTTGTGTGGAGATCCACATAGGCTCCATCCTGATTCTTTTGCTGCAAATTTAGTGTGTTTAATATTCAATTGCTCTATCAAACTGCTTATTATTTTGTCTAAATTTGCATTTGAATATACAGCTACAGTTTCTGTTATGTGGGGTGGTGTAAATTTTGTGCCATTTGATTTCTTATATTGTGTAAACAATTTGAGGGACAGCTTATAAGAGCCATTTTGTGCATTTAGAATTGCCTGCACATCAGAATTTATACTGTTCAAAAAATTCTTAATGTCACATCTTGGCTCTGATTCAAAACAGTGATCCCTAAGATGGCCATTAAAACTGCTATGGATAGGTGGTGCATAGCGCGGCTGCTTTGCTGCTCTATGATTATTGAGTGTTTCATGCTTCCTTTTCAGACCAGATGTAGATGGCTGTGAGGGCAATGTTGATGACTGTACATAACAAGTACACTTATGCCTATTGTAATATGCTTTGCTTAATATTTTATGGCATCTTGGACATATTATTGTAGCCTTTCTGCATTTCTTAGGATCACAATTATGCCGGTGCCTAGCCCAATTAGAACTAGATATATTTTTATTGCATTGATTGCAATATTTCAAGTTTGGCATTTTTATTGTTTGTTTATATAAAATTTCTTAGTCCAAAAAACAGGACTATGGAAAATATGCCAAAACAATTATAACAGCAGTTAGTAGCTGAGCTGGAGCTTTTATACCCACTCAACAGCAATAACTAGGCTCTGGTGATCCCCAATATAGAATAGTTTTGCTCTATTATGCTGTTGTATAACACACTTTACCAGGTTTCAAACCTGGGAGCTAACAGCTGGATATCATCTAAATACAGTCAAAATTGGACTTTTAAATCTGCAGTGAATATTCTCAAAGTCTCACGTGTGGGGATATTATTCTGCCACATGTATTTTAATCTCACACACTTTACCAGGTTTCAAACCCGGGAGACTCTTGATTACAAGGCAATAATACCAACACTTTGCCATCAGGGAGGCCTACACATTTTACCAGATTTCAGACCTGGGAGCCTCTTGATTACAAGGCAGCAATATTAACACTTCTCCATGGGGAGGCCTCAAACCCAGGAGCCTTTGATTACAAGGCATTTAAGCCATGGGGCTATGCCCACACTCTACTGAGTATAGGACCCAGGAGTTATGAACTGGATATCAGCTAATACAGTAAAAAATGGATTTTAACTGTGCATTTGAATATTCTGAAAGTCTTACTTGTGTATGTATTATTTCAGAGCAAAGCATTTTGGATTGGAATCAGGTTTGCATGCTGTCATGCAAGAGGGTAATGTTCTTTTACTGAGAATATTCCCCCTATTACACAGAAATATTAATGGAAGTTTTATGCCCTTTCAGTGAATTGGAGTCAATGCCATGTGTCAAGGCCTGTGTAGATTCCCCCCCCCATGCGTGACAGCAATAATGGAATATAAAAGCCCCTAAGCGTGCATAATTTATTGCCCGGGGCAAGCAATGCATCAATTTTCCCGATTGAAACTGTCTGACAGACTAATGCATTTCTGAGCTAAGTAATTACTGCCCCGGGCATAAAACTGATCAAAGATTAGAAAGAAAACAGGTGACAGTTCAATTTGCAGCCTGCCTTTGTCCAAGGTAATCCTGTATTGAATTAGATATCTTTAGCAGGCTCATATCAAACAACAATCTCACAGATTCAGCCTTTGCACACATGGCCAAATCTGTCTGTTGAGGCTTCTTCATTTGTACACTAGGGCTCAAGATTCTTTAGATTTAACTGTGTGCACACATGGCCAATTGATTCATATAGACATCTTGACATTGTTTTAAGTATAGCCGAATCGGGCTGTTTAATCATATGAGCTCTTCATTTGTACACTGTGTGATTCTTCATTTGTACACTAGGGCTCAAGATTCTTTAGACTTAACTGTATGCACACTTGATCAATTGATTCATATAGACATCTTGACATTGTTTTAAGTATAGCCAAATCAATCTGTTTAATCATATGAGCTCTTCATTTGTATGATTTTTGCGCTCATCCTATTGTATTTTACACTACTGAAACTTTTTTTTTATTCGTGATAGATGGCGCCTTAATCGTCAAATTTTCATTTCTTGAATGTTTACACTTTAAAACCAATGTATTTCATTTCGCAATTCATTTAAATTAAAAAAATAAAACATTTTCGTGCATGAACTTTGTACTAATTCTTGACAAATGTTTTGAGATTTCATTAAGCTGGTAATTTACCTATTTACAACATTTAAAAGTTAGATTCGATATTTGTTTCATTTTTTTTATTGTTGTGTCAAAGATGCTTAACAAAGCTACAACAGAAAAAAAAAATAAAAAAAATAAAACAATGTCAAGAAACATTTCCTTTTTAGACTTTTCCTATTAAATCATTGTTTGTTTTTGATTGTTTGTTTTTCATTGTTTTTTATATCCCAAGAATACTCCGAGCGGTTAATTTGACTAAGCTGTTGATACTTTTGTATATCAATGTATGTATTAACTAGAAGAGAAAATTGAAATGGTTCTCGTGTATGGAGAATCTGGCAGGAATCCCCGTCAAGCTGTCGTTGTTTATGCTCAGCGTTTTACAGACAGGGTGTATCCTTTCGCTTCGTTTCAACGTACAGTCAATCAATTTACTACTGAAAGAAGTGTTAGACCTAAACAAAGGACCCGTCGAAGAACAGTTACTGGAGAAGACAATGAAATTAGTGTGTTAGCTGCTGTGGCCCATGTTCTCTGATGAGTCATCTTTTACAAACCGCGAGACAGTCAATCGGCAAAATATGCATTACTGGAGTGTCAAATATCCGCACTGGCTGCGCCAAGTTTACCATCAGCGTCCATGGACTGTAAACGTGTAGTGTGGAATTATTGATGACAAACTCATTGATGGAAATTTGAATAGTCAACAGTACCGTGACATTCTTCAAAATGAACTGCCAATATTACTTGAAGATCTTAACCTGGAACTGAGACAGAACATGTGGTTTCAGCAGGATGGATGTCCAGAGCACTATTCGAGAGCAGCATGTGAAGTACGCAACCGTGACTTCAATAGACGATGGATCGGCAGAGTTGGTCCTGTAAATTGGCCTGCCAGATCAACAGATCTTACTTCACCAGATTTCTTTTTGTAGGGCTACCTAAAAGATAAAGTGTATCGAGAATTGCTAACTACTCGTGAAAATATGATAAAGCGAATCCAAAACGCTTGTGCCATAATTGAACCAGAGGTACTTTTGAGTTGTGTACATTCATTCGAAGCGCGGATCAATAAATGTAATGAAGTTGAAGGTCACCATTTTGAACACTTAATGTAATTCAGAAGTGAATGTAAATTTACTAGCCATCGAGATATCTAGAGCTAAGAATGGTCTAGTATTTTTGTATTTTCAAAATAAATTTATTTGTTTTACAACAATTTCAAGTCCTGGGAGAAAAATGTTTTATTTTTTTGAATTTAAATGAATTGCGAAATGAAATACATTGGTTTCAAAGTGTAAACATTCAAGAAATGAAAATTTGTCGATTATAGCGGCATCTATCACGAATCGAAAAAAAATGTTGCAGACAAAAATTATGTATTTTTTTCCGTGAAATTCGAATCTGTAATAAAAAATAGGGGTTTCTATTTGAAATTTCATTATTTCCCCCCGCCCCCCTGCAAGAGGTAGAGAGGGTGATCTTTTGTTGCACTTCTAAACTTCCCCCTCCAAACTATCAACTTTTTATTTGGAACATTTTTTTGTAGGATGATTTTTTTTCAAGATATTCAAATGATTCAGGTTAAAAAGATCACGCAGTATACAGGCTGTCACCTAAAATTACCAACGAAAATATTTCGTAAACAAGAAAAAATATTGAAAAACGGCTTTCGCATATTAATATAGGTATCCGAGGTGTTCATGAAATTAGTGAACAAAATACGTTCAACTACGTAAGGAAATACTGCTTTGAACACAAACTTAGTTAATGTGGAAATTCCATTTTGTTTTCAGCTCATTTGAATCTACGGAAAAAATCATTAAAAATGGCCTTTGTTAAATTGTAATACGTTTAGTGGTTCTCAAGTAATTATAACATTTAGTTGTCGCTTAAAGCAAACATTCTCACAAGTTGATTCGTATGTCCTAACATACATATCCCCCTTTCGACGTCATTCGTGTATTGTAACAAACATGTTACTCTTCTGCATACTACGCGTTGTGCCTTGGAAAGTTGTAAGGTTCCAACAACTGCTGGTTACAGTAAAATGTGTAGTTTGTACATAAGTAAGCTTTGAAAAATTATCTAAAAGTTTCTGATAAATCTTTTTGAGTTAACAAATATTTCAGCATTAGAAAGTACAGTATATATTTTAAACATTCCGCCATGAGTTACATTCATAAAAGTTAGTACATTAACATCTTTCTATTTTATATTGGCGTTTATTCATTTACGTCATATTTTTAGTACATTGGAACAATCAAGTCTTTGCGTTTTGTAATGACAAATCTCTAAATTTTCAAATTTTATACTTTGCACCTTATACATTTTTATTTTTTCTTTCAAATTGATTTAACAAATTTATGAAATAAAATAAAGATCCAACAATTGTTGTACACTGATTACTTAATCGGGCCGCCTCGGCCAATCCATTTCTTTGGATAATTTTCATCCAGCCATTGTCGCACGCCCAGGCAGAAGTATAGATGGGCGTCATCAACAATCATTTGATCGAGCCATTTTTCCTGCCCCAAATCTTAAATGGCATCACTTATGAACATTTTTTGAGGAACGGGATGGCAATGTTGTTGGACGATGTGCCTCTAGCGGCAAGACATGACATAATTTACCAGCATGATGGCTGCCCAGCTCAATTTGGAGCCACATGAGAGACTTTACAAGACACCGGTAAACTCACAAGAAGAGCTCAGTGAAAGGATCTTAACAGCTGGTAAACACATCAAGGACACCACCACATAACGAGTTAAGAGAACAAATATCCGTAAAAACCGCGTGCCTGCATTTGTAACGGAGGTGCCCACTCTGAGCAAGACGTGTAATGTTCTTTAATTGTATTGCTCATTGATTCTATTCACATGAAGATGAATGAAGTATTATTTCTTGTACACAAATGTGAATGTTATCAACATTTGTACCTTGTTGGATAGCAGATGACACAAGGATGTAATTAAAGTAATTTGTACTCTTCGTGTCATACCATTTTTGTTATTAATACGTTGCCAAGTAAACTAAGAGTGCATTTTTTATAATCACTTGTAAGTTTAGACCCACCCGTTACGTACATGTGATTGTTATTTGGGAAAATTTTTTTTCCAACAAACCACTTATTTGTTAGCTATCAGAAAAGGCTGAAATAAGTTCCATACAATGAGCAGGTTTTTCTCAATTTATCTTTTTATGTGGAAAATTGTCATTTAAAAAAAAAAACAATTGAAATTCGATTATCTCGAAAACTACTAATTTTCGGACGTGGTATCATATGGTCAAATTTATTGCAAATTGTTTCTACTTCAACCCCTTGCAGGGAATACATCTAATTACCAGTCACCCTGTGTATATATATATATATATATATATATATATGAGAGACATGCCGGATAGCACCAGACACGATGAAACCGACTCCTCATACATCGCCCGCTTTTCGCTAACACAAACACTACCATGCGGATAAAGGATTATCCTGCACTCACATACATTAGATACATTACCTGCAAGACTAGCAGGACACCAACATCAACGACAGGGTCACATCTGAATCAAACAATACGTAAGAGACACACTCTAAATACACCCTCCGACAATGCTACCAACTCACCAGTCAGCAATGTCCAACAAGCAGCTGAACCAGCGTTGCGTCACCTTCAGAGCCAAGCTCCAGAAAATGAAAGAAAAGGTAGAAGCGGCCCTAGGATCCACCAGGCAACTCAACACAGAGGCAGCCTCTATCAATACCCCGTCTGCTCTCCAGTATGTACTTCAAGATATACAAATAATGAAAGGGGAGCTGGCAGTCTTTCGTGAAGATATTGAAAGTATCAAACGTCAGATCATTGACAAAGAAGACGCCCTGGATAAACTAAATCAATACAGCCGCAGAAATTGCCTGTTACTCCATGGAGCTCCGGAAACGCCACAGGAAAATCCAATCGAAGTCGCCCTCAAATATTTTCCAGCAAACTTGACGTCAACGTCACGGAAGATTTCGTGAGTCGCTGCCACCGTCTTGGAGCATCTCGAACGAAAAGAACGGCGGCAGATGTCGTCAGGCAGGGGCCCGGGACTTTAATCATCAAGTTCGTGTCCTACAAGCACGGGGACGCTGTGTGGCGATCCAAGAGGAACCTCAAGGGAAGCCAATATCTGATCACAGAATCCCTTACACCGAAACGCCAGAAACTGCTCCAGGAAGCCAAGGCAAGACACGGTAACTTCAATTGCTCACAATTGATGGGAAAGTCGTCGTGGTGACCGAGGAAGGAAAAAAAATCCTAGACACCGAGAGGGACCTAAACGCTCTCAAATGTAGGCGGGAATGATGCGTGGAACTGGAAAAGAAGGAACGAACGTGTGAACACTTGTACGTGTGTGTGTACTTCATGAACTCCATCCAGAAATTTACTTACCCACGATTTATCACTCCCCAATTACTGGAAAAGTTCATATTATCTCATTTGGCATTTAAGTATTTTGTGCTTTTCTGTCTTTTGTGCGTGTGTGTTTGTGTTTAGTGAAGTTACATGTAAAAAACTGCTTAAAAATGTGAATATGTTAACTGCTAACTGTGTGAGGTTTGGCGAGGCTAGTTTTACAAGAAGGCAGCATGTAAGTACTCGTACTCTCTTTTCTTTTCATCCCTCCAGCCTGATCTATTTTAAAAACACCAAATATTATTCAATGTTTTTAGGTTGTTTCTCAAAGGAAAAGGTGGCCGCGGTGGCGCAGTCGGTCACGCGTCTGACTACCATGCTAAAGGTCCCGCGTTCGATGCCCGGCCGGTTCAAATCCAGGAACTTTTCTAACGTTGGAAGCGGCCCCAGCGCCCACCCAGCGTCGAATAACATGGGTACCTGGGGAAACCTGGGGGGTAAAGGCGGTCAGGGGCGTGGTGCTGATCACATCACCCCCACTCACGACCGGATCAAGATGCGTTACCCCCACGCCCCTATACGCCTTCATGGCGTGGTGCTAAGCACAGGGGAACACTTTACTTTACTTACTCAAAAGAAAAACACCCGACTGCCTTGATAAAAACAGTTACCCCTCCTTGTCCCAATCTCAACAAATGGTACTCCTGTCAGGTCCACTCTGCAAAAATGCCTTCCATGTCAACGACATCACGTGACGCAACCGCAAGAAACGGTTCCCTCCACCCTGGTCATCGCCTTTCAGGGAAAGACCAACCACCCCTTCTCACCCTCGCCTAGGCTAAAGTCAGGTCTCTGTCGCGGACAAAATTAGAGGAGCTAATAACAATCACACGCGAATGCCCTCCCGACTTCCTCCTCATCACCGAGAGCTGGTCCTGTGAAGAAGCGCTCACGTCCTCTTTCGCTATCCCTGGTTACACGGCCATCACAAAAGACAGGACTACGAAGGATGGAGGTGGTATTATATTATATCATCGCGAAGACGTAAATATCAAGGTCCTTTCAACATCCACCAATTATGAAAATAACGATGAAGTTGAAATTATGAACATAGCGATAAAGATTCGAAACACAACCCTGGGAACAATCGGGATATACAAAGCACCCATATCCCACAAAGTTATCACTTTAGAAACCGCAATCTCTAAATTTTTCCCGCGTGTTGACAAACTGATTATTTTAGGAGATACAAACGTAGACTTTCTTTCGGAACACAAACCGCAAGGATCAATTCTAGCTCCTCTCCTATATAAAATCGTTACAGCAGATTTAGAAACCAACATAGAGCATAGTACCCTACACTTTTATGCAGATGACACCAAAATTCAAAACCCATTTCCACCAAAATCACTACATTATGCAATAGCATTACTTAACGAAGATTTGGCAGCCATCAATACCTGATGTAATAAAAATGGTCTGAAAATAAATCCACAATAGCCTTGCAATGATAAACCCGAATAATCCACGCGTCCAAATAGAGACATTCGAAATTCCACATTCAAAAAGTATAAAGAATTTAGGAGTTACGTTAGACGAACACTTGAACTGGGACCTTCATGTTCAAGAGCAAACTAAGAAAGCCTTCGCAGCACTAAGATCCCTCTATAAATTTAATGAATACTTAAAAACAGATATTAAAATTAAACTTGTGCAAACACTGATTCTCCCTCTTCTAGACTATTGTGATATAATATACGGTGCAAACTTGTGTGTTCGAAATAAAGTCAAAATTCAAAAAGTTCAAAATACGTGTTTACGCTTCGTATATATCATTAATAAAATCGATAATATTCTTCCAACCCTGAACGAGAACAAAATGCCAAACATGAAAAGACGTCGCAGACTTCATTCCTGTTGCTTTATACAGAATCTTTTGCATAAAAAAAATCCCAGAAAATTTATTCGAGAAACTAAAAACCAGAAGTGAAATACACAATTACAAAACAAGTAGAACAGCGAAACTTGAACTCTTGAAACACTCGCTGGAAATTTTCAAATCAGCTTTTACATTTTCAGCGGCAAAAGCATGGACTGAACTCCCGCCCTCCATTACCTTCCTCCCCTGTCCTAACAAATTTAAGAATAAACTAAATAATTTTCTGTCAGATGAGCAATATCTCTGTTCAAGCTCCCACGAGTAACACTACACAATACAGTTTAGATTACATACGAGCCTCGCCAATCCAATCCAATCCTTGACAAATCTACAACTATATTGTAATACTTACGTATGCGTTATTCTATCGTACCTTACAAAACTAGCATAATCATGTAAATCAATCTCAACATCTGTGCGTGAATGTACTGCTCAGAAATGTTTAGTGTGTAGGTGTGTGTGTGTGCGTGAATGTGTTTATTTTTCTATTTCTTTTTTATGTGTTGTCTTGATTTTTTAAAATCTCGTCTTTGTTCTTTCCTTGTAACCATTTTTTCTTCCATTTTTTCTTATTATTTTTATCTTATTTTCTTCTGTTTTTTATGATTTTGTTTATGTACCCCAGGTAAATATCAAACGGGGTTAGGCGGGAGGAGCCACAGGCTGAACCTCGCCCTTTAATAAAGAAATTTTGAATTGAATTGAATTGAATCTGATGTGCATAAAAGTGCTACATTTCCCCATTAATAGAGCTAAAGATGACTTTCATGAGCTAGATTAACGAAGACTGCATAAAATGCCTTATAGGGTAATTTTAGGTGTCAGAGGAGGGGGGCGTTAATGTTAACGTTAGCTTTAAAGTGATGGCAATTTATTCTTAGTTTTCACCGCCTTCATTTGGCAGCATCACCCATCTCAATTAGCCAATAATGTTGATATGAAATCGAAAATGATTGATTCCCGGATAATAATATGGCATCTTCACCTTAGCCACAGCGCTATATATAAAGATATCTGCGGAGGAAGCAGAGGGTGGGTGACGCAGCCTACATATGAATATCACGTCACGTGCAAAATGTACACTCATGGCAAAGGTTGGTCTTTATGGGACAGAGCCAATGGTGGCATCATGGTGGCGCAGAGAGCGGGTAGCATAGTTCAGACAAACGAGTGTACGAAAGAGCCAGAACTGGCTCCTAAAGAGCGAGGTTGGCAACAGTGATCAGCAGCTGCCCCAACGAGAAAAACGTAGGGGAAATTGTCCCTCCTTGACTTAAGAAAAGGAATTCAAATAAGGTTTGATACATATTTCAAAGGGAAGTAGGTTTAGGTGCGATTTACATAAGTGAAAGATGATTTGCAAACATCCTATGTCTTAAGTCACAACAGTCTCTGGTTATGTGGCCATGAGTGACACATTCCTATGAAGGCTAACTTTCCTACCCATTGAGTATGTAAACTTAAAAATTTAACACATATATCTTACTAGTACCTTCATTGAGTTTTTTCCATACGTTTAAGATTATTTAGCAGCAAATGTTTTCCATTTACTTTACAGATAGCAATTGAATATTGCATTTATGGTATTTTCCTCGGTTATCTATAAACGTTAAAGTGAACGCACATTTTATGGGATCCATATGTTCCGGATAAGATATAAAAGAACATGTATCAACATTATTTCTCTTCATATTATACCTTGAAGTGCAAGGATACAACACTATCATAAAAAACAATAGTTTACTACCGTAAATGGAACATTTCATAAATTAGTTTCTACAAGTGCGTTTCCCTCAACTATTAAAAGAGAAGCTGACATAGCTTTGTATCCCATGTTGTGCTCAATACCTTGGATAGAATTCAAGAGTCAAGCAGTCACCGGGAATTTGTTTATAATTTACTTACATGCTCGGACTTATTGGTTCACTTGCCAGACAAAGGTTTGAGAGCTACAGGTTGGTTGTGGCAGAATCGACCTCGTAAATGTTCGTTAAAGGATTCGAGGGAATTCAGTAAAGATGCAAGAGGCATATTTGACTAATATTTTGGCATGATAATAAATGTATTAATGTAGACAAAAACTCACCCACATCTTATAAAGGGGCATCCCCCATGGCGCAGCGGTAGCGTCATTGCCTTTTAATCAAGGGGTCCCGGGTTCTATACCCGGTGGAGGCACAAGTGGTTCGAATCCCACTTTAAACTTTATGTCCAGTCTCGATTAGCCTTACTGTGCATAAAGTGGACTTAAAACACCAACTCAAACCCTAACCCAAACATCTTATAAAGACATGCTCATGACAGGCGTTGACCACAACGACCTACTCATAGAAAAATACAATGTTTCACTCGAAGAAAAAAAATGTTATTTGTGACTTTTACAATAATGTATAACATGGGAGCTGTAAATTGGTAGACAGTACATAAAAATGTATTGATTTGTTGGCGTACAGAAGAAGCGTTGCTGTGGCATATTTAAAGGCGGGACGTTCATCTACACTGGGGAAAACCCACCAAAGGTAACCACGCTCCCCGTTTCCAAATATCAGGTATGATGGCATTGGACGTTATGTTGGGTCTGGAGATAACAAAGAAGGTGTAAGGACAGAACTATACATCTAAACCCCTAACATTTTGTGAGAAATGTCAACTTACACTGTGCAGACACTGTTTCACACATTATCATACAAAGTAAGTAAGCAGAAGTCAAAATATGTACTAGGACATCCCTGATGGCGCAGTGGTAGCGTCGTCGCCTTGTAATCAAGGGGTCTCAGGTTCGATACCCTGTGGAGGCACATGGTGGGTCGTGTCCCACTTTAAACTGTATGTCCAGTACCGATTAGCCTTACTTTGCATAAAGTTGACAACCAAATCAATCAATTAATCAATCAGAATATGTACCACCATATAAAAAAATTGACAAATGTATGTGTATCTTGTGTGAGAAATGCCATGAGCGGTAAAGTTAGGTGTTCTTTTGAACTGTTGTCCATGCTGTGAAATGTTGATGTCATCTTAGATCATATTAGCAAAGGTCCCTCTCTTGACCGTGATATCCTTTTGTCTGAGGTTCCTATTTTTAGGACATTAAATTACACGGAACTGGTGACAGGTTATTTGCCATGCTTTGTAGATAGCTTTAAAAATATCTTAACATTTCCTTTAAGAAATTGCATCAAGAATATCAAAAGGAAAAGTGTGGTACTTAACGGATTAAGGCATCAAGGATTCATTACCAGGTGGAGCCACACAGTGGTTCAGATCCAACTGTAGGTCCAGTACTGATTAAACAATCTGTGCATAAAATGGACAAAAGAAATTCTCAAATCACTGAAAGTGATTGGTGACGGTATCTAAAAGTCTGTAGTAAAAAGTCACTAGCCAATAATCTAAGTAAAACGTTTCTGCTTTTCCTCCTCCTTGATAGATTGTTGCTTCAGTTGTTGATATCACAGTAAACTCTTTTAATGTAGATAGGTGTCTTTGTATTCGTTTTGATGAACTCATGGACATGTGTAATTAAATTTAAAATGTTTGCAAAACTTCTGAATTTTGGTCCACTAAGTGAAAAATTAAGTTATTCTACTAGTGAACTAATAACATAATTACAATTTAATAAAGCGATTACGGGATACTGATTAAAATCGCTTCTCCTGAAATTCAATACTATATTTCACTACCAAAACTGCTATTTTATCAACGAGAGCTAATCAAGTAGTCCCTGGTTTGATAAACGTAGGAGGCACTTTAAACTGTACATAAAGTCCCCATTAGCATTTATGTCTGTATTGTTGACATTAGAAAAAAATAAACTCAATGAAACTATGACAGCGTCTCTTTTAAATGTTGAGTTAAACGCAGTTGTAGAAACTAATTGTTGAAAGGCTCCATTTATGTTAATATGTTGTTCGATTGATTGATTGATTTATTGATTGATTTGCTGTTTAAAGTACACTTTATGCACAATGAGGCTAGTCGGGACTGGACCTACAGTTTCAAGTGGGATCCGAACCACTATGTGCCTCCACTGGGTATCTAACCTTGGACCCCTTGATTACAAGGCGGCGACGGTACCGGCATTGTTTGAATATTATAGTGTTGTATCCATGCACTTCAAGGTGTAATGTCAAGAGAAATAACATTAATATATTTTCTTTGAAATCTTGCCCGGAACATCATGTTCAGAAAAAATACGCGTTCGATTTAACTTTTGTAGATAACATAAGAAAATATCATAAAGCAATGTTCAATCGCTATCTGTAAAATAAATGTAAAAAATGCTCCTAAATAATGATAAACCATACCGCCATAACTCAATGTAGGTGCTAGTAATATATATGAGTTAAATAGTGCAGTTTACATATTCAATGGGTGGGACAATTAGCCTTGATTGGAATTTTTCACACATTTCCATATATTCAGACAGTGTAATGGCTTAAGACAGAGGGGATTTAAAATCATATTTCCCTGTTGTAAATCATACCTGAACTTACTTTCCGTTTAATTATGTATCAAACCTAATTTGAACTCCTTTCCTTAAGTGTGACTGACACAAAACGAGAGCAACACTTGAAAGCTTCATGGTGAAATTTGTATTCTTTTTTGGTGCACTATCTACTACATAATCATTTTGTGCATATGTCACATGCGTTCCTGGGGAGCTAATGCCCGTCCGTTATTTCTTAGAATTTACAAAATATCTGTAATTATTATTCATTTAAATAAACATTTAAATTATTATTTTCCAAGGCAAATAACCCATAAGGTCCCAGTGATCTCATTTGAGATCAACTCACGAAACCGTGATTCTACTAAATATTGTGCAATAATTATTAATAAACACATTTTCATGTCCTTTATCACGGTCCATGATTTACGTATAAATTAAAATGAATAATTTGTCTCTACTAAAACAATGATTTTTAGTAGTTGAAAATTCTGTTCTTTTAGCTTCCTCTATATGGTTACCGAAAATTATTGTTATTAATGTTTAATGTTATATACTGAGTCAGCATACAATATTTTCGTCAAGTTAAATAAATAACATCATAACCTTGTTCCTTCCTAATATAATCCTCTACGTCTCTTGTTTCCCCTTTAATACCAAAGAAGTGAGACGAGGATTGTCTTATCGGCGCAGTGGATGATCATATATTAGGTACTTAAAGTATACAATTGGAACTTAATATTCGTTTACCAATATTTATTACAAAACATATTAGTACTTATACTTTCCAAATACAATTAATTCAACAGAAATGTCTATGGATTATCTCCCAGTTAACCTAGTTTCATTTGTCCCATTTGATAGTCAGCAGTCGGTAAGTAAAGGCTACACGAGTCAGAGCAAATCGCAACCCAGCCCAAAACCCCCCACAGCCAACATGACCCGGAGCAATCCACCAAAAATCTAAACTAAAACAATTTCCTTTTCTTGCACTTTTAAGAATTCAAAATAAATCAATAGACTTTAGGTAAATTACACCCGGCCATGAGGGCCTATAAAGGGCGATAGACCGTAATGCAATATACTCAGCCTGTCCAGCCAGTGTCCAGTACGTCAGAAGTCTCTCGTAGTCGGCAAGGATCTGCCACGCTAAACTTCTCGCTCGACCAGCGCAGAAGCTCAGCCAATGGCAGAACCTTCCAGAGTCACCTGTCTGTTGAGTCTACATCAGTCATTTATGAGCAATATTACACTATGGGCTTACAAAACAACCTCTCCCCCAAAAATTACAATTTTCTAGCACATAGTGTACTACTAGTTACACATATCTTTTTAGAATTCACATTTCAAACATACTCTTCTTACATAACCAAGTTTCAAGCTTTAGAGCGAGGTTTCGTAATAGTTATAGGGGTTTGCGCATGTCATCCCTCCAACTCCATCGCCTGTAAATATTCAAAAAGAAAAAGAAAACAAACTGGTACCAGTACAAGTTTACAAACATAAACCATTCATTCTTACTATAATACAGTCAACCTACACCAAATCTACAATAATTTACATTTATATAATGGGAGAATTCTTAATTAACCTTACATAGTCAGAGATCTTGTCGATCCATGTATAAAATTACCTATTATTGCCTCTCCTGGGCTCCAAATATCTTTTCAATTTATGTACATGTACTTTGGAACATACCTTGTCATCATCAACTTTCTTAACCAGAACTGAATTCTCTGTTAGAAATTTACTTATAAAATATGGACCCTCGTACATATTAGAAAGACTTTTAGTTATCTTGTCCTCTAAGGAAGATTTAATCTTAGTCCTAACTAATACTTTGTCATTGACTTGAAACGTTATGGGTGCATATCGCTTCTTATACAATTGTTTTCTCTTTTCCCATTCCCTTTGCATATTTCTGATAGCATTTTTCCATTTATCTTGCAAATTACCATCTGCTACATTAAAATCCATATCAGATAATTGCCATTGGACTTCCAATGGATCCCACAATTGTCGTCCCAAAAACAATTCCGACGGAGTATACTTCACTGTATGATGGTATGAACAATTTAAACTATACTGTATCTTTTTCAAACCTTCATGCCATTTAGTTTGATCTGCTGAATAATAACATCTCAAGGCAGTTTTCAAAGTACGTATGTATCTTTCACTTAAATTGGCCTGAGGATTGCCAACAGATAATCTAATATGCTGAATTCCATGGTTAAATAAATAACTGGTAAATGCATCTGATACAAAATATGACGCATTGTCTGATACAATCTCATAACAATAGCCATAAGTCATAAAAATATGATCTAATTTATCAATCAATACCCTTGAACTCAATTTCCTAATAGGCTCAAATATACAAAATTTTGAGGCTCCATCTACCAGAACAAAAATATATTTATAACCATTAGATACAGGTAATGGTCCACAAATATCTATGTACAACCTTTTCATAGGAATTGTTACAATTTCAGACGTTAATATATTTTCAGGGGTTGTGTTTTTACACTTAGCTCGTTGACATACATCACAAGATTGAACTAAATCCTTAACATCCTGAGACATATGTTCCCAAGTAACGTGTCTCTGTAGACGCTTAAGTGTTTTCAACCAATTACCATGAGATCCTGTTCGCATATTAGTGTGATAATATAATATTAAAGGATGTTTCAAATTATCTGGTACACATATCCTATAAGGAAAATTCTTGGCTTTAGTTCTTTTGTATAAGAAACCTCGATGCAATTTATAATTTGGGAAATTTATACCTTGCTCCATTTGTCTCATAATATTGGCCAATTCCTGATCTTTCAACATTTCTTTCTTCAAGGTATCGGCATGAAATGGGTTTACCAACATGGCCAAATTAACATTACTAACATAATCAGAATCTAATTCTTCAGTTTGATAATCTCTCCAATCATACATACGAGATAATAAATCAGAAGTCACATTTTGCTTAGAGGGTATGTGCACCACTTCAAACTTATAACAAGAGAGTTTCTCCATCCATCTCGCATATTTGGAATATTTCCTAGATTGTTTAACCATATAACTAAGGCTCATATTATCTAATTGAATAATAAATGGCTGAATTTTCAAACAGTATTCAAAACGTGATATGGCTTGCATTAAACTTATAAGTTCAATCTCATAAATTGTTCGTTTTCTATCAACTTCTTTTAATCTTTTAGAAAAGAACGCCACTGGTCTCAGATTATTATTTTCATCCGCTTGCAAAAGACAAGAGCCGAATCCTCTCAAGGACCCATCACATTGAATAACAAACGGTTTATTTAAGTCAGGCAATTTCAAAATTACATGTTCTCTAAATAGAGTTTTAATTTTTTCTAGTGCCTCTTGTTGCCTAGCACCCCAATAAAATTTTATTTTGGGTGTTCGGATTTCATTTAAGGGAGCTACCACAGTAGAATACTCTGGAATAAATTTAGAATAAAAATTTAAGGTACCCAATAATCTTAATAATCCTTTTAAATTTCTCGGAGAAGGGAGATTTTGAATAGCTTCAATTCTGTCTGGATCCATTTCACAATTTCCTTGCCCCACAATAAATCCCAAGAATTTTATTCTCCTTTTCAAAAAACAACTTTTATTGGGGGAAATCGTTAACCCATATTCACGTAATCTCTGCAGTACTAAACGTAAATGTTCCAGATGTTCTTTCTCATTAGCACTATGAACAATTATGTCATCACAAAATAAATGTAAAAACCTTCCCTTATAATCATGAAAAACTTGGTTCATAACTCGTGACATGCAACTTGGCCCAATACTAATGCCAAAAGGAATGACCTTATATCTATACTGATTACTAGGAGTTACAAAGGCTGTTAGATCTCTACTAGATTCATCCAAGTTTACCTGGTTGAACGCTCTTTTCAAATCAATAACAGAAAATACTCTCCCCTGACTCAATTGAGCCATAGTTTCTTCCATATTAGCCACTGGGTGCGCATCATAGATTATTTTCTTATTCACTGCAGAATAATCACAAATAAGTCTTTTAGTCCCCCCTGAAGAAGGAATTACAAAGCAAGGTGCTGCGTACGGTGACGAAGATGTTTCAATAATGTTTTGTTCTAATAATTCAGTAATCACTCCATCTAGTTCCTGTTGTTTAGATGGTGGAACAAAATATGGACTCCGATGTACAGGAACATTATCATATAATTTAATTTTATACGAAAAGTTCTTTAAACGTCCTAGCTTAGAAGTAATAACATCAGAAAATTCACTTTTCAACTTACATAACTGTTGTTCAGTATCCTCTAATGCAAACTGTCCAAAAGATGCGCCAGAAACATCAGAAGCTCTGGATTCGAGTCCACGCCTTCTCTCTCGTGGCCTCCACGAAGTCCTGGACTGGCTCCGAAAGGAGTTCTCACCATTGTTTACATTTCTGACGAAGTTTTCCTGGTTCGCACCTGCTGCCTGCTGGAAACCTACATGTTGACCTTGGTCAGTTCTCGTGCGCTGATAAGACCGAGCTCCGACACCTCGGCCTGTGCTGGCTGAACCCTGGGCAGGAGAACGTACAGGAAATGAAGGACGATCTTGTCTGTCTTTGACCTATATTCTGTAAAACACGAAAATTTTTGCATAAGCTTTCAGATGTCCATTTAATAGGGATTTTCTCATCACTTCCGGAAAAACCAACAATTTGTTCTAAATAGTTAATCACCATGTGGCACTGTTTCTGAAATCTCACACCAAGCACTAAGTCTAGAGGCATGTTTTTGCAAACATGAAAAGTTGTGGTCCACGATAAATTTCCAAGACCAACATTTAACATAACTCCTTTATTAATATTCATAAGGTTGTTGTTACCAACTATCACTTGCATATCAAGATCCCATTCTCGAACAGTTCCCCTAGTCTTTATTCGTTCTAAGAGACTTTCACTAATTAAACTATATGTTGACGCAGAATCTAAACATGCCAATATATTCAGATTATTGATTTTACAGTCAACAAACACAGCAGTCACATTAGTTTCACCACCTTGTCTGGGTCCTATGTCACTACGCAATCCTTGCAAAGCAAATTGAGCACCTCTCACATGCATCGGACACCATCGCTCAAAATGATCACTTGCTGAACATTTACGACAATATTTGGGTTTATATTCTTTGAATGCATGACCTTTAGCCTTGAATTGTCGTTCCATATTATTCAATCCCCAAAAATCCTTGGACAAATAAGAAAGTTTTTCTAAAACTTTCAACTCGTTCTGCAATTCATTTAAAGTATTAGGTATCCCCTTTAGATACAATTTTTGGGAATACTGAGGTTTAAGTCTATCCACAAGATAACTTACAAATGTACTTTCATCAATATCATACTGCAAAATCTTAGTAACTCGAATTCTACTTTCTAAATACTCTAATGGAGTTTCATTGTCTCTTTGAATACCCATTACATACTTATTACATAAATACTGCCTCCCAATAGAAGTTGCATACTGATTTAAGATCATTTGAACTACATCATTCCAAGGGATATTTTCAATTATACATTTCATCCATAATTTACCCATTTCAGTATTTAATTTTGGTAAAACTGCGAGCATAATCTCGTGAGAAGGAAACATTTTTCTGTCTTTAATACCCTGCAATACATACAGAAATCGATACAGGCTTTCAGCATTAATTTCCTTAACTATAGGTACAGTAGCTATTAATTGAGTCAAATTTTCTTTGGCCATTTCCATATTTAACTTTCTCAAATCGGACCTATTATATAATACTCGTTCGTCTTCTTCAGACGACGACGAACTTTCCAAAGGCTTACTTCCGCGTTTTTTCACCCACCGGGGTTCACAAGGTACCTTTACGTACGTTTCTACATCTTCCCCCTCCCTTTGTCGTCCTTGGGCATTTTCAGGAGTGTGTTGAAAGGGTCCAACAAATTCATTTAACAACTGCGAAGCAGAATGTTCTCTACGAGTTGAAGAAAGTGGGGGAAAAGGCGGACCAAAATTCCTCCCATCCACTGTTCCCGTAATATCTACAGTATAATAATTCCGGGAGGTAGCCATAGTACCGCACCATTTACAGTCTAACCAAACTAGAAATATTGATATATTGATAGCCAAATGTACATAAGTACCAGAGATAGAACCAGCATGAAACCATGCTCTGCTCTTATAATCCTCTACGTCTCTTGTTTCCCCTTTAATACCAAAGAAGTGAGACGAGGATTGTCTTATCGGCGCAGTGGATGATCATATATTAGGTACTTAAAGTATACAATTGGAACTTAATATTCGTTTACCAATATTTATTACAAAACATATTAGTACTTATACTTTCCAAATACAATTAATTCAACAGAAATGTCTATGGATTATCTCCCAGTTAACCTAGTTTCATTTGTCCCATTTGATAGTCAGCAGTCGGTAAGTAAAGGCTACACGAGTCAGAGCAAATCGCAACCCAGCCCAAAACCCCCCACAGCCAACATGACCCGGAGCAATCCACCAAAAATCTAAACTAAAACAATTTCCTTTTCTTGCACTTTTAAGAATTCAAAATAAATCAATAGACTTTAGGTAAATTACACCCGGCCATGAGGGCCTATAAAGGGCGATAGACCGTAATGCAATATACTCAGCCTGTCCAGCCAGTGTCCAGTACGTCAGAAGTCTCTCGTAGTCGGCAAGGATCTGCCACGCTAAACTTCTCGCTCGACCAGCGCAGAAGCTCAGCCAATGGCAGAACCTTCCAGAGTCACCTGTCTGTTGAGTCTACATCAGTCATTTATGAGCAATATTACACTATGGGCTTACACTAACAAAACAGTGATCTCATGTGAGGTCATAGGGACTTAAGCATTTCGGAACTAGCAAGACTGGTAGTGTGTAGATGGCACTTGTTGATTACGTTGGACGATTAGCAACAAAGTACGGCATTGTTGTGTTGTTTGCCACTAGTTCTTTCATTCACTCCTTGAGTCATTCCATGCGAAATCAACACAGCCCCAAACATGACCATCACAGATTTTCAATTTTGGGGACTTGAAACTTTGCATGTAACTTATTAACTATGGAAATTTTGAGTCTCGTTTGTCTTGTAATTGTTAAATTTTTGAAAGTCGAAGTTCGCATAAATTGCATTTCTTGAGCCCGCTCAGCTGTACTAAATGTATTGTAATTCCGCCCCTATTTCGCCTAGGAAGCTCAAATAAAGCTTATTGCACAGGGAATTGAACAAGATTTCCAATGATATGTAACAAGCCTACCTTTGGATAAAAATATAATTTTGTCACGTGACCTTGACATTTGACCTTGAATATATCAAGACAAGACATCACCAAAAATCATGAAAAAAATATATTTCGTCCCTCATTCCATACTCTAAAACATAACAAAATATGATTCTGGGACTGCGATGGGATCAGAAGATACAAAATAATATATGGAACTATGTGATTGATAAAAGCATCATTACACGAAACATGGCGAGTCAAATTTCCCTTAACAACCCCCTGGGTATAATTGGTTAGGCACAGGGAGGTCCCTAACCGGTGTTTCAAGCGAAGGTGTCGCATATTGTTGAGCACCATATTGAATTCAACGAAAAATTTCAAAGGAAAGGGGGTGATGTGATATATCAAATCAGGCTAGAATTTCACGAGAAAAGAAGTGACGAAGATTTTTCCAACATATATTTAACCAGCAAAGTTATTACTGCATACTTGTAACCATTTTCTCCTTTTCGAGATGTTAAAAACAATGCATTAAAATGCTCCGAACATGTTAGGAACACATCGAGATCACGCTGACATCGCGGGAGAGAAAGGAGTATACCTAGGTAAGCCCCAATGCATATGATTTTAATCAGCGACATTCTCAAAAACTTGAATAGTGAAAAATTAGTGTTGCCCATGAGACGAGACTTTGGCCTGTCTCGTCTCGTGGAAATGCTGTGAAATGCTGTCTCGTCTCGAAAATATTCGTTTGTATCTGGACACATGATCAATCTCGTCTCGTCTCGAATTTTTAAAAGCCTGTCCCGTCTCGTCCCGTGGGCAACACTATGAAAAATATTTTGAAAGGTATCTCAAATAAACACTTCCTTTGGAATAAAAAAATCTTCAGTGACGAGGCTATTTTTTATGTTCACGGTGAAGTTAATAAAAAAGAATATGCAATACCTGTGATTTAATAATCTACAGTAGACAGATCCCAGCCGAATGGTTGTTGCTTGTAAGCTAATGATGTGGTATAGTGTATGGAGAAAGGGAATGGTTGGTCCATATTCAACAACGGAACCTTAAATGGTGAGGACTTCTTAGATTTGTTAAGTGAAAAGGTTTTACATCCTTGCTTGAGGGATATGACACTTTTCCAGAGTTTTGAAACAGGACAGAGTGTGACCACAATATGTGAGCATTTTGGCAATTTCTTCATGGTAAATTTCTAGGTAGATTGATGGGCTCACGGGGATCTATTAGAAGGCCTGCACATTTCCCAGGTCTAACATCTTAGGAGGACCTTTACCTTCAGAAACATTTGAAGAGAATGGTGCATTCACTAAAAGTCCGTGATATTGACCGTCTGAGGGAAGACATAGTTGCTGCATGCAATGATGTTGCATCTGCTACATTGATAATGTTCTATGTGAGTGCGAGAGACGTCAACGAGTGTATTCACAGGAACATTGACAACATTTATAATGTGCATTTGTCGTAAGTCAAAGATATGGTTATAACGTTTATCTGGCTAAAGATACGTTGGAAAAACCTTCGTCACTTCATTTCTCGTGAAATTCTAGCCTCATTTGATATATCACATCACCCCCTTCCTTTGAATTTTTTGTTGAATTCAATATGGCGGTCAACAATATTGCGGACCTGCGCTTGACACACACGGCTGGGGATCTCCCTGTGCCTAACCTATTCCTTCATGACCAATTATACCCAAGGTAAATCCTTTACATTTTGTAGGGGGTTGTTAAGGTAAAATTTACCTCGTCATGTTTCATGTAATGAGGTTATAACAGTCTCATAGTTGCACATATTATTTTGTATCTTCTGATCCCATCTCAGTTCCAGAATCATATTTTGATATGTTTTAGAATATGGCATGAGGGACCAAATATATATGTTTTTCTCATAATTTTTGGTGATGACGTGTTTTGAGATATTCAAGGTCCAAGTCAAGGTCACATGACAAAATTATATTTTTACCTAAGGGTAGGCTTGTTATATATCACTGGGAAGTTTGTTCATTTCCCTGTACAATAAGCTTTATTTGATCTTCCTAGGGGAAACAGGGGCATAGTTTCAACTCCCCAAATTTCATAAAAATCGGAGATGGTTAGGTGGGAAATTGCACATATCTGTGTTGATTTGGAATGGAATCATTCCTTTGTGATTGTTAGAAGAGGTTAGGTGGTATAATATGTAGGGTGTCTGACTGCCATGCGAGAGATTCCGGTTCGATTCTTGGGATGGATTATGTAAGGTCGGAATTGTACTGTCCTTGTTTAACAAGGGGCTCTGGGGCTCAACCAGCATCAAATCTTTGGATTCTTTGGGGCAACCCTGGGGGGTAAAAGTGGTCAGAGTGTGCTGCTGATTACATCACCACCAAAAATGTCTGAGATCGAAAATTCGTGGTGCCCTACCCGCATATCTCTTTAAAGGTGCCTTCATGACATCTGCTATATGCATGGGGAACTTTACCTTAATTACCATTGTGATTGTTAGGGGATCAACATCGTGTTTATCGCACATTCAAGCGTGTCCAATCGAAGAAAACGATCACAGTGAAAATGAATCAGTTATCAACACCGAAGTTGTCGTTTAACCGCGAGACAAACTAGATTACCTTAGTCTTGATGATGAAGGTGCAAATGATGAGATTGGTCTAACTAATGAAAATGAGGTACCATGGCCACTGGAAGTGTGTTTTAACAGGAATCACGCATGTTCATTCACTGATGAAGATGAAGTTAATGAAAATACAATTGCAGGAGATCCGGTTAAATCGAAAAATTAAGTGACTCTAGTATTGAATATATAATCTTTTGCAAAGGGAAAAGACAAAACAGGTTGGCACCAGAATTTGCGCAAAATAATAAGATCCATAAATATTAATATTAATAATAATGATAATAATAATACAAGAAACAAATAAAAATTAATTACATATTGTTAAATCCCATAAGGGTTAACAAATCTTTCAAAATATGTCCCCTCCTAGACATATTGAACAATAAATCCATGCAGTTCAGTGTCTTTCAGCCTGAAATGTCAATACACGAAGCGATTACCAAATATTTTGGACAAAATACACTGAAACAGTTCATACAAGTAAAACCTGTGTCTTTTGATACAAAATGTGGTCACTCTGAGGTTCAAATTGGTGTACAGTTGCAACTTTGAACTTTACCAAGGACAAAGAAACAATTTTGAAAAAATGATCTTGGTTCAAGTGTTGTTGAATATCTCTTGTGCAAAACCATCGAATAACGAGAAGAATATCGAAGCAATTTTGGAAGCTCTTTTACAACATTTCAACTTTTAATTTAGTTAAAGGAATAGTATTTCGAGCAAGTTGACACGCACCTTCTGCCTTTAGGGCTTTATGTTAGTCCGGTTACAACCCTGTTATCGGACTTCTCAAAGGCTTCTAAGGGTTAGTAGGACCAAGCCCTTGCGTGGTCTGTTGTGCAGGATTTATTTTCGTATTATCACCTATGTAGGTTTGAAATGAAAGATCATTAAGATCTTTTACTCGAAGATTTATTTAAACTTCCGATGTCTACAAACACTTTTTTAAACAGACAGTTCACCCGATACAACTTGTAGGCCTAAACCTATTAGTTGTATCGAAGTTTATAACCCTGGTCTTTTGATGATGCAGGAGAACGCCTTATTCAAAGTTGGGTTTTGTGTAATATCAGCCAAATGGGGTGCAAGTACTCCAGCCAATCCGACGATTGATGCAAGATATTCCCCAACGTCCCCTGAACCATCAGCCTCTCGGCAAACAGGAGAATGTCCCGTAGACTTACAAAAGTCTAGTTCTTTTATATCATAATTTTGTTTACAATTTAACAAGGTTACTACATAGTTGTTTAATATTTCTATAGTTTCAACATTTTTCCTGATTTCATTTAAACAATTCATTACCTATTGTAACATTAACAATAACACATTTTTAAAGAAAAGATTTTAACATAGATTAATACAATACAGATTGAATAGTTCTGTGCTTGCAAAAGCATGTGTTGACAGGGGCGACACATAGCGTTCCCCCAGAAGAAAATAAAATTAAATATAAGTGAACGTTATTTAATTTTGTTTTATAACTTTTTCTCCTTTTTTGTATATTTTCATTCTTCTTTCACTTCTTTTTCTTCATGATGTGAGGCGATGTTTCATTT